>NW_026999792.1:0-9665 GCF_036934945.1 Oncorhynchus masou masou
TGAGGGTCCGTCTGTTCTGTGAGGTGAGGGTCTGTGTGTTCTGTGAGGCGAGGGTCTGTGTGTTCTGTGAGGTGAGGGTCTGTGTGTTCTGTGATGTGAGGGTCTGTGTGTTCTGTGAGGTGAGGGTCTGTGTGTTCTGTGAGGTGAGGGTCTGTGTGTTCTGTGAGGTGAGGGTCCGTCTTGGTTCTGTGAGGTGAGGGTCTGTGTGTTCTGTGAGGCGAGGGTCTGTGTGTTCTGTGAGGTGAGGGTCTGTGTGTTCTGTGATGTGGAGGGTCTGTGTGTTCTGTGAGGTGAGGCCTGTGTGTTCTGTGAGGTGAGGGGTCTGTGTGTTCTATGAGGTGAGGGTCTGTGTGTTCTGTGAGGTGAGGGTCTGTGTGTTCTGTGAGGAGAGGGTCTATGTGTTCTGTGAGGTGAGGGTCTGTGTGTTCTGTGAGGTGAGGGTCTGTGCGTTCTGTAGTAGGTGAGAGGGTCTGTGTGCTCTGGTGAGGAGAGAGTCCGTGTGTTCTGTGAGGAGAGGGTCTATGTGTTCTGGTGAGGGTGAGGGTCTGTGCGTTCTGGTGAGGTGAGGGTCTGTGCGTTCTGTGAGGTGAGGGTCTGTGTGTTCTGTGAGGTGAGGGTCTGTGTGTTCTGTGATGTGTGAGGGTCTGTGTGTTCTGTGATGTGAGGGTCTGTGTGTTCTGTGAGGGAGAGGGTCTGTGTGTTCTGTGAGGTGAGGGATCTGTGTGTTCTGTGAGGGTCTGTGTGTTCTTGTGAGGTGAGGGTCTGTGTGTTCTGTGAGGTGAGGGGTCTGTGTGTTCTGTGATGTGAGGGTCTGTGTGTTCTGTGAGGTGAGGGTCTGTGTGTTCTGTGAGGTGAGGGTCTGTGTGTTCTGGGTGAGGTGAGGGCCCTCTGTGTTCTGTGAGGTGGGAGGGTCTGTGTGTTCTGTGATGTGAGTGGTCTGTGTGTCTCTGTGAGGTGGAAGGTCTGTGTGTTCTGTGGAGGAGAGAGTCTGTGTGTTCTGGTGGAGGTGAGGGTCTGTGTGTTCTTGTGGAGGTGAGGGTCTGTGTGTCTTCTGTGAGGTGAGGGTCTATGCGTTCTGTGAGGTGAGTGTCTGTGTGTTCTGTGAGGTGAGGGTCTGTGTGTTCTGTGAGGTGAGGGTCTGTGAAGCCATAACCATGCTGGTATCTCCCTGAAGAAGGCCCTGTGTGCCCAAACGTTGGTGTTTACCCAACCATTAGTCTGTTCTATAGTCCACTAGTCTCAACCATTAGTCTGTTCTACAGTCCATTAGTCTGTTCTATAGTCCATTAGTCTGTTCTACAGTCCATTAGTCTCTAACCATTAGTCTGTTCTATAGTCCATTAGTCTGTTCTATAGTCCACTAGTCTCAACCATTAGTCTGTTCTACAGTTCATTAGTCTGTTCTATAGTCCACTAGTCGGTTCTACAGTCCATTACATTTACATTACATTTAAGTCATTTAGCAGACGCTCTTATCCAGAGCGACTTACAAATTGGTGAATTCACCTTCTGACATCCATTAGTCTGTTCTACAGTCCATTATTCTGTTCTTTAGTCCAGTAGTCTCCTCTATAGTCCACTAGTCTGTTCTATAGTCCATTAGTCTCCTCTATAGTCCACTATTCTCAACCATTAGTCTGTTTTATAGTCCACTAGTCTCAACCATTAGTCTGTTCTACAGTCCTCTAGTCTCAACCATTAGTCTGTTTTATAGTCCACTAGTCTGTTCTACAGTTTATTAGTCTGTTCTACAGTTTATTAGTCTGTTCTATAGTCCATTAGTCTGTTCTACAGTCCACTAGTCTGTTCTACAGTCCATCTAGTCTGTTCTATAGTCCACTAGTCTCAACCATTAGTCTGTTCTACAGTCCTCTAGTCTCAACCATTAGTCTTCTCTACAGTCCACTAGTCTGTTCTATAGTCCATTAGTCTGTTCTATAGTCCACTAGTTTGTTCTATATAGTCTATTAGTCTGTTCTACAGTCCATTAGTCTGTTCTACAGTCCATTAGTCTGTTCTATAGTCCATTAGTCTGTTCTATAGTCCACTAGTCTGTTCTATAGTCCATTAGTCTGTTCTACAGTCCATTAGTCTGTTCTATAGTCCACTAGTCTCAACCATTAGTCTGTTCTACAGTCCATTAGTCTGTTCTACAGTCCATTAGTCTGTTTTATAGTCCACTAGTCTCAACCATTAGTCTGTTCTATAGTCCACTAGTCTGTTCTATAGTCCATTAGTCTGTTCTACAGTCCATTAGTCTGTTCTACAGTCCATTAGTCTGTTCTACAGTCCACTAGTCTCAACCATTAGTCTGTTCTATAGTCCACTAGTCTGTTCTATAGTCCATTAGTCTGTTCTACAGTCCATTAGTCTGTTCTACAGTCCATTAGTCTGTTCTATAGTCCAATTTTCTAACCATTAGTCTGTTCTACAGTCCTCTAGTCTCAACCATTAGTCTTCTCTATAGTCCATTAGTCTGTTCTATAGTCCATTAGTTTGTTCTTTATAGTCTATTAGTCTGTTCTACAGTCCATTAGTCTGTTCTTATAGTCCATTAGTCTGTTCTATTGTCCATTAGTCTGTTCTACAGTCCATTAGTCTGTTCTATAGTCCACTAGTCTCAACCATTAGTCTGTTTTATATTCCATTAGTCTGTTCTACAGTCCATTAGTATGTTCTATAGTCCATTAGTCTGTTCTACAGTCCATTAGTCTGTTCTACAGTCCATTAGTCTGTTCTACAGTCCATTAGTCTGTTCTATAGTCCACTAGTCTGTTCTATAGTCCATTAGTCTGTTCTACAGTCCACTAGTCTCAACCATTAGTCTGTTTTATATTCCATTAATCTGTTCTACAGTCCATTAGTCTGTTCTATAGTCCATTAGTCTGTTCTACAGTCCATTAGTCTGTTCTATAGTCCACTAGTCTCAACCATTAGTCTGTTCTACAGTCCATTAGTCTGTTCTACAGTCCATTAGTCTGTTCTGCAGTCCATTAGTCTGTTCTACAGTCCATTAGTCTGTTCTACAGTCCATTAGTCTGTTCTACAGTCCATTAGTCTGTTCTATAGTCCATTAGTCTGTTCTATTGTCCATTAGTCTGTTCTATAGTCCACTAGTCTCAACCATTAGTCTGTTCTACAGTCCATTAGTCTGTTCTACAGTCCATTAGTCTGTTCTACAGTCCATTAGTCTGTTCTACAGTCCATTAGTCTGTTCTACAGTCCATTAGTCTGTTCTACAGTCCATTAGTCTGTTCTATAGTCCATTAGTCTGTTCTATAGTCCACTAGTCTCAACCATTAGTCTGTTCTACAGTCCATTAGTCTGTTCTACAGTCCATTAGTCTGTTCTACAGTCCATTAGTCTGTTCTATAGTCCATTAGTCTGTTCTATAGTCCACTAGTCTTCAAGTCCATTAGTCTGTTCTATAGTCCATTAGTCTGTTCTATAGTCCATTAGTCTGTTCTATAGTCCACTAGTCTCAACCATTAGTCTGTTCTATAGTCCATTAGTCTGTTCTATAGTCCATTAGTCTGTTCTATAGTCCATTAGTCTGTTCTACAGTCCATTAGTCTGTTCTACAGTCCATTAGTCTGTTCTATAGTCCATTAGTCTGTTTTATAGTCCACTAGTCTCAACCATTAGTCTGTTCTACAGTCCATTAGTCTGTTCTACAGTCCATTAGTCTGTTCTACAGTCCATTAGTCTGTTCTATAGTCCATTAGTCTGTTCTACAGTCCATTAGTCTGTTTTATAGTCCATTAGTCTGTTCTACAGTCCACTAGTCTCAACCATTAGTCTGTTCTATAGTCCATTAGTCTGTTCTACAGTCCATTAGTCTGTTCTATAGTCCATTAGTCTGTTCTACAGTCCATTAGTCTGTTCTATAGTACATTAGTCTGTTCTACAGTCCACTAGTCTCAACCATTAGTCTGTTCTACAGTCCATTAGTCTGTTCTATAGTCCATTATTCTGTTCTACAGTCCATTAGTCTGTTCTATAGTCCATTAGTCTGTTCTATAGTCCATTAGTCTGTTCTATAGTCCATTAGTCTGTTCTACAGTCCATTAGTCTGTTCTACAGTCCATTAGTCTGTTCTACAGTCCATTAGTCTGTCTAACCATTAGTCTGTTCTACAGTCCATTAGTCTGTTCTACAGTCCATTAGTCTTCTATAGTCCATTAGTCTGTTCTACAGTCCATTAGTTCTATAGTCCACTAGTCTCAACCATTAGTCTGTTCTATAGTCCACTAGTCTCAACCATTAGTCTGTTCTACAGTCCATTAATAGTAGTCTGTTCTACAGTCCATTAGTCTGTTCTATAGTCCATTAGTCTGTTCTACAGTCCATTAGTCTGTTCTACAGTCCACTAGTCTCAACCATTAGTCTGTTCTATAGTCCATTAGTCTGTTCTATAGTCCATTAGTCTGTTCTATAGTCCATTAGTCTGTTCTACAAGTCCATTAGTCTGTTCTATAGTCCATTAGTCTGTTCTACAGTCCATTAGTCTGTTCTATAGTCCATTAGTCTGTTCTATAGTCCACTAGTCTGTTCTATATAGTCTGTTCTATAGTCCACTAGTCTCAACCATTAGTCTGTTCTATAGTCCACTAGTCTCAACCATTAGTCTGTTCTACAGTCCTCTAGTCTCAACCATTAGTCTGTTCTATAGTCCATTAGTCTGTTCTACAGTCCATTAGTCTGTTCTATAGTCCATTAGTCTGTTCTACAGTCCATTAGTCTGTTCTACAGTCCATTAGTCTGTTCTACAGTCCATTAGTCTGTTCTACAGTCCATTAGTCTGTTCTACAGTCCACTAGTCTCAACCATTAGTCTGTTCTACAGTCCACTAGTCTCAACCATTAGTCTGTTCTACAGTCCATTAGTCTGTTCTACAGTCCATTAGTCTGTTTTACAGTCCATTCTAGTCTTGTTCTTACAGTCCATTAGTCTGTTCTACAGTCCATTAGTCTGTTCTACAGTCCATTAGTCTGTTCTACAGTCCATTAGTCTCAACCATTAGTCTGTTCTACAGTCCATTAGTCTGTTCTATAGTCCACTAGTCTGTTCTACAGTCCATTAGTCTGTTCTACAGTCCACTAGTCTCAACCATTAGTCTGTTTTATAGTCTCATTAGTCTGTTCTATAGTCCATTAGTCTGTTCTACAGTCCATTAGTCTCAACCATTAGTCTGTTTTATAGTCCATTAGTCTGTTCTACAGTCCACTAGTCTGTTCTACAGTCCATTAGTCTGTTATATAGTCCACTAGTCTCAACCATTAGTCTGTTTTATAGTCCATTAGTCTGTTCTATAGTCCATTAGTCTGTTCTACAGTCCATTAGTCTCAACCATTAGTCTGTTCTATAGTCCATTAGTCTGTTCTACAGTCCATTAGTCTGTTCTATAGTCCATTAGTCTGTTCTACAGTCCATTAGTCTGTTCTACAGTCCATTAGTCTGTTCTATAGTCCATTAGTCTGTTCTATAGTCCACTAGTCTCAACCATTAATCTGTTCTACAGTCCATTAGTCTGTTCTATAGTCCATTAGTCTGTTCTACAGTCCATTAGTTCTGTTCTACAGTCCATTAGTCTGTTCTATAGTCCATTAGTCTGTTCTACAGTCCATTAGTCTGTTCTATAGTCCATTAGTCTGTTCTACAGTCCATTAGTCTGTTCTATAGTCCACTAGTCTGTTCTACAGTCCATTAGTCTGTTCTACAGTCCATTAGTCTGTTCTACAGTCCATTAGTCTGTTCTACAGTCGATTATTCTGTTCTACAGTCCACTTTCTCAACCATTAGTCTGTTCTACAGTCCATTAGTGTGTTCTACAGTCCACTAGTCTCAACCATTAGTCTGTTTTATAGTTCATTAGTCTGTTCTACAGTCCATTAGTCTGTTCTATAGTCCATTAGTCTGTTCTACAGTTCATTAGTCTCAACCATTAGTCTGTTTTATAGTTCATTAGTCTGTTCTATAGTCCACTAGTCTGTTCTACAGTCCATTAGTCTGTTATATAGTCCACTTGTCTCAACCATTAGTCTGTTTTATAGTTCATTAGTCTGTTCTACAGTCCATTAGTCTGTTCTACAGTCCATTAGTCTCAACCATTAGTCTGTTCTATAGTCCATTAGTCTGTTCTACAGTCCACTAGTCTCAACCATTAGTCTGTTCTACAGTCCATTAGTCTGTTCTACAGTCCATTAGTCTGTTCTATAGTCCACTAGTCTGTTCTACAGTCCATTAGTCTCAACCATTAGTCTGTTTTATAGTCCATTAGTCTGTTCTATAGTCCATTAGTCTGTTCTACAGTCCATTAGTCTGTTCTACAGTCCATTAGTCTGTTCTATAGTCCATTAGTCTGTTCTACAGTCCATTAGTCTGTTCTACAGTCCATTAGTCTGTTCTACAGTCCATTAGTCTGTTCTATAGTCCACTAGTCTCAACCATTAGTCTGTTCTATAGTCCATTAGTCTGTTCTAAGTCCATTAGTCTGTTCTACAGTCCATCTAGTCTCAACCATTAGTCTGTTTTATAGTCCATTAGTCTGTTCTACAGTCCATTAGTCTGTTCTACAGTCCATTAGTCTGTTCTACAGTCCATTAGTCTGTTCTATAGTCCATTAGTCTGTTCTACAGTCCATTAGTCTGTTCTACAGTCCATTAGTCTGTTCTATAGTCCACTAGTCTCAACCATTAGTCTGTTCTACAGTCCACTAGTCTTCAACCATTAGTCTGTTCTACAGTCCATTAGTCTGTTCTATAGTCCATTAGTCTGTTCTATAGTCCATTAGTCTGTTCTATAGTCCATTAGTCTGTTCTACAGTCCATTAGTCTGTTCTATAGTCCATTAGTCTGTTCTACAGTCCATTAGTCTCAACCATTAGTCTGTTCTATAGTCCATTAGTCTGTTCTACAGTCCATTAGTCTGTTCTATAGTCCATTAGTCTGTTCTATAGTCCACTAGTCTCAACCATTAGTCTGTTCTACAGTCCATTAGTCTGTTCTATAGTCCATTAGTCTGTTCTACAGTCCATTAGTCTCAACCATTAGTCTGTTCTATAGTCCACTAGTCTGTTCTACAGTCCATTAGTCTGTTCTATAGTCCATTAGTCTGTTCTACAGTCCATTAGTCTGTTTATAGTCCATAGTCTCAAACATTAGTCTGTTCTACAGTCCATTAGTCTGTTCTATAGTCCATTAGTCTGTTCTATAGTCCATTAGTCTCAACCATTAGTCTGTTCTACAGTCCATTAGTCTGTTCTACAGTCCATTAGTCTGTTCTACAGTCCATTAGTCTGTTCTACAGTCCATTAGTCTGTTCTACAGTCCATTAGTCTGTTCTATAGTCCATTAGTCTGTTTTATAGTCCACTAGTCTCAACCATTAGTCTGTTCTACAGTCCATTAGTCTGTTCTATAGTCCATTAGTCTGTTCTACAGTCCATTAGTTCTGTTCTATAGTCCATTAGTCTGTTCTACAGTCCATTAGTCTGTTCTACAGTCCATTAGTCTGTTCTATAGTCCATTAGTCTGTTCTACAGTCCATTAGTCTGTTTTATAGTCCACTAGTCTCAACCATTAGTCTGTTCTACAGTCCATTAGTCTGTTCTACAGTCCATTAGTCTGTTCTACAGTCGATTATTCTGTTCTACAGTCCACTGTTCTCAACCATTAGTCTGTTCTACAGTTCATTAGTCTGTTCTACAGTCCACTAGTCTCAACCATTAGTCTGTTTTATAGTTCATTAGTCTGTTCTATAGTCCATTAGTCTGTTCTATAGTCCATTAGTCTGTTCTACAGTCCATTAGTCTCAACCATTAGTCTGTTTTATAGTTCATTAGTCTGTTCTATAGTCCACTAGTCTGTTCTACAGTCCATTAGTCTGTTCTATAGTCCACTTGTCTCAACCATTAGTCTGTTTTATAGTTCATTAGTCTGTTCTACAGTCCATTAGTCTGTTCTACAGTCCATTAGTCTGTTCTATAGTCCATTAGTCTGTTCTACAGTCCATTAGTCTCAACCATTAGTCTGTTCTACAGTCCATTAGTCTGTTCTACAGTCCATTAGTCTGTTCTATAGTCCATTAGTCTGTTCTACAGTCCATTAGTCTCAACCATTAGTCTGTTTTATAGTCCATTAGTCTGTTCTATAGTCCATTAGTCTGTTCTACAGTCCATTAGTCTGTTCTACAGTCCACTAGTCTGTTCTACAGTCCATTAGTCTGTTCTACAGTCCATTAGTCTGTTCTACAGTCCATTAGTCTGTTCTACAGTCCATTAGTCTGTTCTATAGTCCATTAGTCTCAACCATTAGTCTGTTCTACAGTCCATTAGTCTGTTCTACAGTCCATTAGTCTGTTCTATAGTCCATTAGTCTCAACCATTAGTCTGTTCTACAGTCCATTAGTCTGTTCTATAGTCCATTAGTCTCAACCATTAGTCTGTTCTATAGTCCATTAGTCTGTTCTATAGTCCACTAGTCTCAACCATTAGTCTGTTTTATAGTCCATTAGTCTGTTCTATAGTCCACTAGTCTGTTCTACAGTCCATTAGTCTCAACCATTAGTCTGTTTTATAGTCCATTAGTCTGTTCTACAGTCCATTAGTCTGTTCTACAGTCCATTAGTCTGTTCTACAGTCCATTAGTCTGTTCTACAGTCCATTAGTCTGTTCTACAGTCCATTAGTCTGTTCTACAGTCCATTAGTCTGTTCTACTAGTCCATTAGTCTGTTCTACAGTCCATTAGTCTGTTTTATAGTCCACTAGTCTCAACCATTAGTCTGTTCTACAGTCCATTAGTCTGTTCTATAGTCCACTAGTCTCAACCATTAGTCTGTTCTACAGTCCATTAGTCTGTTCTACAGTCCATTAGTCTGTTCTACAGTCGATTAGTCTGTTCAGTCCACTAGTCTCAACCATTAGTCTGTTCTATAGTCCATTAGTCTGTTCTACAGTCCATTAGTCTGTTCTATAGTCCATTAGTCTGTTCTACAGTCCATTAGTCTCAACCATTAGTCTGTTATAGTTCATTAGTCTGTTCTATAGTCCACTAGTCTGTTCTACAGTCCATTAGTCTGTTCTATAGTCATTGTCTCAACCATTAGTCTGTTCTATAGTCCATTAGTCTGTTCTACAGTCCATTAGTCTGTTCTACAGTCCACTAGTCTCAACCATTAGTCTGTTCTATAGTCCATTAGTCTGTTCTACAGTCCACTAGTCTCAACCATTAGTCTGTTCTACAGTCCATTAGTCTGTTCTACAGTCCATTAGTCTGTTCTACAGTCCATTAGTCTGTTCTACAGTCCATTAGTCTGTTCTATAGTCCATTAGTCTGTTCTATAGTCCATTAGTCTGTTCTACAGTCCATTAGTCTGTTCTACAGTCCATTAGTCTGTTCTACAGTCCATTAGTCTGTTCTATAGTCCACTAGTCTCAACCATTAGTCTGTTTTATAGTCCACTAGTCTCAACCATTAGTCTGTTTTATAGTCCACTAGTCTCAACCATTAGTCTGTTTTATAGTCCACTAGTCTGTTCTACAGTTTATTAGTCTGTTCTATAGTCCATTAGTCTGTTCTACAGTCCATTAGTCTGTTCTACAGTCCATTAGTCTGTTCTACAGTCCACTAGTCTGTTCTACAGTCCTCTAGTCTGTTCTACAGTCC
>NW_026999793.1:0-9665 GCF_036934945.1 Oncorhynchus masou masou
CTTGTTCTCCTGAACAAGGCAGTTCACCCACTGTTCCCCTGAACAAGGCAGTTCACCCACTGTTCCCCTGAACAAGGCAGTTAACCCACTGTTCTCCTGAACAAGGCAGTTCACCCACTGTTCCCCTGAACAAGGCAGTTCACCCACTGTTCCCCTGAACAAGGCAGTTCACCCACTGTTCCCCTGAACAAGGCAGTTCACCCACTGTTCCCCTGAACAAGGCAGTTCACCCACTGTTCCCCTGAACAAGGCAGTTCACCCACTGTTCCCCTGAACAAGGCAGTTCACCCACTGTTCCCCTGAACAAGGCAGTTCACCCACTGTTCCCCTGAACAAGGCAGTTAACCCACTGTTCCCCTGAACAAGGCAGTTAACCCACTGTTCCCCTGAACAAGGCAGTTAACCCACTGTTCTCCGGGCCCCCGAAGACGTGGATGTCGATTAAGGCAGCCCCCGCTCCTCTCTGATTCAGAGGGGTTGGGTTAAATGCGGAAGACACATTTCAGTTGAATGCGTTCAGTTGTACAACTGACTAGGTATCCCCGTATCCCCTTTCATCACGCACAGCCTTTTATCCACAGTACCTCAACTTTATGGAAACACATCTCTGGTGGGAAAATGCACATGTTTTATTTATGCAAATAATCACATGGAAATCTCTTGCCAATTGGATGGAAACTTGGATACTGACACAAAATTAATACATGTGTATAAATATGCCGTAAAACTGTAAAGTGTTGTACCATAACGTAGAACTAGTGGCACCACTTAAATGCTTGTATGCCTTTATAGCTGTTTTTAAACCTTACCCTAAAGCTAACCATTACCTTAACCGCTCACTACCATGCTTAAACTTAACCTTAAGCTTACCACTAAGCTTAACCACTCCCTAGCATGGCCAAACTCCACCTAACTCTGACCACTGCCTAGCATGGCCAAACTCCACATAACTCTGACCATTGCCTAGCATGGCCAAACTCCACCTAACTCTGACCACTGCCTAGCATGGCCAAACTCCACCTAACTCTGACCACTGCCTAGCATGGCCAAACTCCACCTAACTCTGACCATTGCCTAGCATGGCCAAACTCCACCTAACTCTGACCACTGCCTAGCATGGCCAAACTCCACCTAACTCTGACCATTGCCTAGCATGGCCAAACTCCACCTAACTCTGACCACTGCCTAGCATGGCCAAACTCCACCTAACTCTGACCACTGCCTAGCATGGCCAAACTCAACCTAACTCTGACCACTGCCTAGCATGGCCAAACTCCACCTAACTCTGACCACTGCCTAGCATGGCCAAACTCCACCTAACTCTGACCATTGCCTAGCATGGCCAAACTCCACCTAACTCTGACCACTGCCTAGCATGGCCAAACTCCACCTAACTCTGACCACTGCCTAGCATGGCCAAACTCCACCTAACTCTGACCATTGCCTAGCATGGCCAAACTCCACCTAACTCTGACCACTGCCTAGCATGGCCAAACTCCACCTAACTCTGACCACTGCCTAGCATGGCCAAACTCAACCTAACTCTGACCACTGCCTAGCATGGCCAAACTCCACCTAACTCTGACCACTGCCTAGCATGGCCAAACTCCACCTAACTCTGACCATTGCCTAGCATGGCCAAACTCCACCTAACTCTGACCACTGCCTAGCATGGCCAAACTCCACCTAACTCTGACCACTGCCTAGCATGGCCAAACTCCACCTAACTCTGACCATTGCCTAGCATGGCCAAACTCCACCTAACTCTGACCACTGCCTAGCATGGCCAAACTCCACCTAACTCTGACCACTGCCTAGCATGGCCAAACTCCACCTAACTCTGACCATTGCCTAGCATGGCCAAACTCCACCTAACTCTGACCACTGCCTAGCATGGCCAAACTCCACCTAACTCTGACCACTGCCTAGCATGGCCAAACTCCACCTAACTCTGACCACTGCCTAGCATGGCCAAACTCAACCTAACTCTGACCACTGCCTAGCATGGCCAAACTCCACCTAACTCTGACCACTGCCTAGCATGGCCAAACTCAACCTAACTCTGACCACTGCCTAGCATGGCCAAACTCCACCTAACTCTGACCACTGCCGAGCATGGCCAAACTCCACCTAACTCTGACCACTGCCTAGCATGGCCAAACTCCACCAAACTCTCACCACTGCCTAGCATGGCCAAACTCCACCTAACTCTGACCACTGCCTAGCATGGCCAAACTCCACCTAACTCTGACCACTGTCTAGCATGGCCAAACTCCACCTAACTCTGACCACTGCCGAGCATGGCCAAACTCCACCTAACTCTGACCACTGCCTAGCATGGCCAAACTCCACCTAACTCTGGCCACTGCCTAGCATGGCCAAACTCCACCTAACTCTGACCCCTGCCTAGCATGGCCAAACTCCACCTAACTCTGACCACTGCCAAGCATGGCCAAACTCAACCTAACTCTGACCACTGTCTAGCATGGCCAAACTCCACATAACTCTGACCAGTGCCAAGCATGGCCAAACTCAACCTAACTCTGACCACTGCCTAGCATGGCCCAACTCCACATAACTCTGACCACTGCCTAGCATGGCCAAACTCCACCTAACTCTGACCACTGCCTAGCATGGCCAAACTCCACCTAACTCTGACCACTGCCTAGCATGGCCAAACTCCACCTAACTCTGACCACTGCCTAGCATGGCCCAACTCCACATAACTCTGACCACTGCCTAGCATGGCCAAACTCCACCTAACTCTGACCACTGCCTAGCATGGCCAAACTCAACCTAACTCTGACCACTGCCTAGCATGGCCAAACTCCACCTAACTCTGACCACTGCCGAGCATGGCCAAACTCCACCTAACTCTGACCACTGCCTAGCATGGCCAAACTCCACCAAACTCTCACCACTGCCTAGCATGGCCAAACTCCACCTAACTCTGACCACTGCCTAGCATGGCCAAACTCCACCTAACTCTGACCACTGTCTAGCATGGCCAAACTCCACCTAACTCTGACCACTGCCGAGCATGGCCAAACTCCACCTAACTCTGACCACTGCCTAGCATGGCCAAACTCCACCTAACTCTGGCCACTGCCTAGCATGGCCAAACTCCACCTAACTCTGACCCCTGCCTAGCATGGCCAAACTCCACCTAACTCTGACCACTGCCAAGCATGGCCAAACTCAACCTAACTCTGACCACTGTCTAGCATGGCCAAACTCCACATAACTCTGACCAGTGCCAAGCATGGCCAAACTCAACCTAACTCTGACCACTGCCTAGCATGGCCCAACTCCACATAACTCTGACCACTGCCTAGCATGGCCAAACTCCACCTAACTCTGACCACTGCCTAGCATGGCCAAACTCCACCTAACTCTGACCACTGCCTAGCATGGCCAAACTCCACCTAACTCTGACCACTGCCTAGCATGGCCCAACTCCACATAACTCTGACCACTGCCTAGCATGGCCAAACTCCACCTAACTCTGACCACTGCCTAGCATGGCCAAACTCCACCTAACTCTGACCATTGCCTAGCATGGCCAAACTCCACCTAACTCTGACCACTGCCTAGCATGGCCAAACTCCACCTAACTCTGACCACTGCCTAGCATGGCCAAACTCCACCTAACTCTGACCATTGCCTAGCATGGCCAAACTCCACCTAACTCTGACCACTGCCTAGCATGGCCAAACTCCACCTAACTCTGACCACTGCCTAGCATGGCCAAACTCAACCTAACTCTGACCACTGCCTAGCATGGCCAAACTCCACCTAACTCTGACCACTGCCTAGCATGGCCAAACTCCACCTAACTCTGACCATTGCCTAGCATGGCCAAACTCCACCTAACTCTGACCACTGCCTAGCATGGCCAAACTCCACCTAACTCTGACCACTGCCTAGCATGGCCAAACTCCACCTAACTCTGACCATTGCCTAGCATGGCCAAACTCCACCTAACTCTGACCACTGCCTAGCATGGCCAAACTCCACCTAACTCTGACCACTGCCTAGCATGGCCAAACTCCACCTAACTCTGACCATTGCCTAGCATGGCCAAACTCCACCTAACTCTGACCACTGCCTAGCATGGCCAAACTCCACCTAACTCTGACCACTGCCTAGCATGGCCAAACTCCACCTAACTCTGACCACTGCCTAGCATGGCCAAACTCAACCTAATCTCTGACCACTGCCTAGCATGGCCAAACTCCACCTAACTCTGACCACTGCCTAGCATGGCCAAACTCAACCTAACTCTGACCACTGCCTAGCATGGCCAAACTCCACCTAACTCTGACCACTGCCGAGCATGGCCAAACTCCACCTAACTCTGACCACTGCCTAGCATGGCCAAACTCCACCAAACTCTCACCACTGCCTAGCATGGCCAAACTCCACCTAACTCTGACCACTGCCTAGCATGGCCAAACTCCACCTAACTCTGACCACTGTCTAGCATGGCCAAACTCCACCTAACTCTGACCACTGCCGAGCATGGCCAAACTCCACCTAACTCTGACCACTGCCTAGCATGGCCAAACTCCACCTAACTCTGGCCACTGCCTAGCATGGCCAAACTCCACCTAACTCTGACCCCTGCCTAGCATGGCCAAACTCCACCTAACTCTGACCACTGCCAAGCATGGCCAAACTCAACCTAACTCTGACCACTGTCTAGCATGGCCAAACTCCACATAACTCTGACCAGTGCCAAGCATGGCCAAACTCAACCTAACTCTGACCACTGCCTAGCATGGCCCAACTCCACATAACTCTGACCACTGCCTAGCATGGCCAAACTCCACCTAACTCTGACCACTGCCTAGCATGGCCAAACTCCACCTAACTCTGACCACTGCCTAGCATGGCCAAACTCCACCTAACTCTGACCACTGCCTAGCATGGCCCAACTCCACATAACTCTGACCACTGCCTAGCATGGCCAAACTCCACCTAACTCTGACCACTGCCTAGCATGGCCCAACTCCACATAACTCTGACCACTGCCTAGCATGGCCCAACTCCACATAACTCTGACCACTGCCTAGCATGGCCCAACTCCACCTAACTCTGACCACTGCCTAGCATGGCCCAACTCCACATAACTCTGACCACTGCCTAGCATGGCCCAACTCCACATAACTCTGACCACTGCCTAGCATGGCCCAACTCCACCTAACTCTGACCACTGCCTAGCATGGACAAACTCAACCTAACTCTGACCACTGCCTAGCATGGCCAAACTCCACCTAACTCTGACCACTGTCTAGCATGGCCAAACTCCACCTAACTCTGACCACTGCCGAGCATGGCCAAACTCCACCTAACTCTGACCACTGCCTAGCATGGCCAAACTCCACCTAACTCTGACCACTGCCTAGCATGGCCAAACTCCACCTAACTCTGACCACTGCCTAGCATGGCCAAACTCCACCTAACTCTGACCACTGCCAAGCATTGCCAAACTCAACCTAACTCTGACCACTGTCTAGCATGGCCAAACTCCACATAACTCTGACCAGTGCCAAGCATGGCCAAACTCAACCTAACTCTGACCACTGCCTAGCATGGCCCAACTCCACATAACTCTGACCACTGCCTAGCATGGCCAAACTCCACCTAACTCTGACCACTGCCTAGCATGGCCAAACTCCACCTAACTCTGACCACTGCCTAGCATGGCCAAACTCCACCTAACTCTGACCACTGCCTAGCATGGCCCAACTCCACATAACTCTGACCACTGCCTAGCATGGCCAAACTCCACCTAACTCTGACCACTGCCTAGCATGGCCCAACTCCACATAACTCTGACCACTGCCTAGCATGGCCCAACTCCACATAACTCTGACCACTGCCTAGCATGGCCCAACTCCACCTAACTCTGACCACTGCCTAGCATGGCCCAACTCCACATAACTCTGACCACTGCCTAGCATGGCCCAACTCCACATAACTCTGACCACTGCCTAGCATGGCCCAACTCCACATAACTCTGACCACTGCCTAGCATGGACAAACTCAACCTAACTGTTTGTTGTTGTGTGATTGATAGCTGTTAATAAATAAATAATAGTAAAAATAAGACTGACATGCCTCTAAATGCCTCTTCTTCTTCCAAAATATATAAATGGACAGCACACCACGTATTGTGAATTCAACAGTATATGGAAGCATTTTCCTTCCAGAATTTAATCTTAAATTTATCAGTATATGGAAACATATTGGGGCTCCCAAGTGGCACAGCGGTCTAAGGCATTGCATCTTAGTGCTAGAGGTGTCACCACAGACTCTGGTTCGATTACAGGCTGTATCACAACCGGCTGTTATTGGGAGTTCCATATGGCGGTGCACAATTGGCCCAGCATCGTCTGGGTTTGGCCGGTGTAGGTCGTCATTGAAAATAAGAATTTGTTATTAGCTGACTTGCCTATTTAAATAAATAACAATTATTCTGCCATAATTAAATGTTAAATTCAACGTTAGATGGAAGCATATTTCTGCCATAATGAAATCTTAAATTCAAATCTGAAAATGATGAATCAATATTGTATTTCCAATTTATTTTCCAAAGTGTGTATGCATTGTTTGTGACAAATTGAACATTTTAAATCAAATATGTATATGGCATTATATATAATTTTAATGATATGGCAGGAATATGCTTCTATATGTTTCTAGATGTTTTTTCCTGTGGAATGTTCTCCTGAGACGTCGTGTCCCAGCCTTGATTTAGTCTGGCCTGATGTCTGCTGGCTGTCTGTGTGTCTCGCTTGGCGGGACAGGAACCCTGATGTCTGCTGGCTGTCTGTGTGTCTCGCTTGGTGGGACAGGAACCCTGATGTCTGCTGGCTGTCTCTGTGTCTCGCTAGGCGGGACAGGAACCCTGATGTCTGCTGGCTGTCTGTGTGTCTCGCTTGGCGGGACAGGAACCCTGATGTCTGCTGGCTGTCTGTGGGTTCCCGCGGCGGGACAGGAACCCTGATGTCTGCTGGCTGTCTGTGTGTCTCGCTTGGCGGGACAGGAACCCTGATGTCTGCTGGCTGTCTGTGTGTCTCGCTTATGTGACAGGAACCCCGCTGGCTGTCTGTGTGTCTCGCTTGGCGGGACAGGAACCCTGATGTCTGCTGGCTGTCTGTGTGTCTCGCTTGGCGGGACAGGAACCCTGATGTCTGCTGGCCGTCTGTGTGTCTCGCTGGCGGGACAGGAACCCTGATGTCTGCTGGCTGTCTGTGTGTCTCGCTTGGCGGACAGGACAGGAACCCTGATGTCTGCTGGCTGTC
Source organism: Oncorhynchus masou masou (assembly GCF_036934945.1). Lineage (NCBI taxonomy): Eukaryota > Metazoa > Chordata > Actinopteri > Salmoniformes > Salmonidae > Oncorhynchus > Oncorhynchus masou. The sequence continues at coordinate 7,311 of NW_026999793.1, forward strand.
TGTGTGTCTCGCTTGGGCGGGACAGGAACCCTGATGTCTGCTGGCTGTCTGTGTGTCTCACTTGGCGGGACAGGAACCCTGATGTCTGCTGGCTGTCTGTGTGTCTCGCAGGCGGGACAGGAACCCTGATGTCTGCTGGCTGTCTGTGTGTCTCGCTTGGCGGGACAGGAACCCTGATGTCTGCTGGCTGTCTGTGTGTCTCGCTTGGCGGGACAGGAACCCTGATGTCTGCTGGCTGTCTGTGTGTCTCGCTTGGCGGGACAGGAACCCTGATGTCTGCTGGCTGTCTGTGTGTCTCGCTTGGCGGGACAGGAACCCTGATGTCTGCTGGCTGTCTGTGTGTCTCTGCTTGGCGGGACAGGAACCCTGATGTCTGCTGGCTGTCTGTGTGTCTCACTTGGCGGGACAGGAACCCTGATGTCTGCTGGCTGTCTGTGTGTCTCGCTTGGCGGGACAGGAACCCTGATGTCTGCTGGCTGTCTGTGTGTCTCGGGCTTGGCGGGACAGGAACCCCTGATGTCTGCTGGCTGTCTGTGTGTCTCGCTTGGCGGGACAGGAACCCTGATGTCTGCTGGCTGTCTGTGTGTCCGCTTGGCGGGACAGGAACCCTGATGTCTGCTGGCTGTCTGTGTGTCTCGCTTGGCGGGACAGGAACCCTGATGTCTGCTGGCTGTCTGTGTGTCTCGCTTGGGCGGGACAGGAACCCTGATGTCTGCTGGCTGTCTGTGTGTCACCGGCTTGGGCGGGACAGGAACCCCTGATGTCTGCTGGCTGTCTGTGTGTCTCGCTTGGCGGGACAGGAACCCTGATGTCTGCTGGCTGTCTGTGTGTCGCTTGGGCGGGACAGGAAACCCTGATGTCTGCTGGCTGTCTGTGTGTCTCGCGGCCGGGACAGGAACCCTGATGTCTGCTGGCTGTCTGGGTGTCTCGCTTGGCCAGGGATGTCTGCTGGCTGTCTGTGTGTCTCAGGAACCCTGATGTCTGCTGGCTGTCTGTGTGTCTCGCTGGCGGGACAGGAACCCTGATGTCTGCTGGCTGTCTGTGTGTCTGTGATGTCTCTGGCTGTCTGTGTGTCTCGCGGGACAGGAACCCTGATGTCTGCTGGCTGTCTGTGTGTCTCGGCTTGGCGGGACAGGAACCCTGATGTCTGCTGTCTCTGTTTCTCGTGGCGGGACAGGAACCCTGATGTGTCTCGCTTGGCCGGGACAGGAACCCTGATGTCTGCTGGCTGTCTGTGTGTCTCGCTTGGCGGGACAGGAAACCCTGATGTCTGCTGGCTGTCTGTGTGTCTCGCTTGGCGGGACAGGAACCCTGATGTCTGCTGGCTGTCTGTGTGTCTCGCTTGGCGGGACAGGAACCCTGATGTCTGCTGGCTGTCTGGGTGTCTCGCTTTGGCGGGACAGGAACCCTGATGTCTGCTGGCTGTCTGTGTGTCTCGCTTGGCGGGACAGGAACCCTGATGTCTGCTGGCTGTCTGTGTGTCTCGCTTGGCGGGACAGGAACCCTGATGTCTGCTGGCTGTCTGTGTGTCTCGCTTAAGGGACAGGAACCCTGATGTCTGCTGGCTGTCTGTGTGTCTCGGCTTGGCGGGACAGGAACCCTGATGTCTGCTGGCTGTCTGTGTGTCTCGTTTGGCGGGACAGGAACCCTGATGTCTGGCTGTCTGGGTGTCTCGCTTGGCGGGACAGGAACCCTGATGTCTGCTGGCTGTCTGTGTGTCTCGCTTGGCGGGACAGGAACCCTGATGTCTGCTGGCTGTCTGTGTGTCTCGCTTGGCGGACAGGAACCCTGATGTCTGCTGGTTGTCTGTGTGTCTCGCTTGGCGGGACAGGAACCCCATGTCTGCTGGCTGTCTGGGCTGCTTGGCGGGACAGGAACCCTGATGTCTGCTGGCTGTCTCTGTGTCTCGCTTGGCGGGACAGGAAACCCTGATGTCTGCTGGCTGTCTGTGTGTCTCGCTTGGCGGGACAGGAACCCTGATGTCTGCTGGCTGTCTGTGTGTCTCGCTTGGCGGGACAGGAACCCTGATGTCTGCTGGCTGTCTGTGTGTCTCGCTTGGCGGGACAGGAACCCTGATGTCTGCTGGCTGTCTGTGTGTCTCGCTTGGCGGGACAGGAACCCTGATGTCTGCTGGCTGTCTGTGTGTCTCGCTTGGCGGGACAGGAACCCTGATGTCTGCTGGCTGTCTGTGTGTCTCGCTTGGCGGGACAGGAACCCTGATGTCTGCTGGCTGTCTGTGTGTCTCGCTTGGCGGGACAGGAACCCTGATGTCTGCTGGCTGTCTGTGTGTCTCGCTTGGCGGGACAGGAACCCTGATGTCTGCTGGCTGTCTGTGTGTCTCGCTTGGCGGGACAG
>NW_026999794.1:0-9665 GCF_036934945.1 Oncorhynchus masou masou
GAAATAAATCAAATAAAATAAAATAGGTATCAAACTAGGCCACTTAACATTGGTTTCAATGTGTCTACTGTCCTCCAAAACATCAGCAAAGCGTTACATAGTATTGTACACAACCATGTCCATAACCACATGCTAAAATTCTCAGTATTATCTGTGGAGAACAAACAACACTCGATTGGCCTCCCAGGCCTATCGTAGTGTTCGGCTACGATTGATGTGGAATTCTAACATAGGCTTGGCTGCCCAAATGCTGTTTTGTATTTTGGCCCTTTAATGTAAAAAGGGAGTCTATATGGTGTTGTAAAATCCTGGGCCAAAATATATCAGAGGACTTGCACAATAATGAAGGCATTCAAGCATTTTACAAGGATAAGAAAGGTTCCAGACTTCTTTCTAATCCAGAACACACTGAAGTATACGCTCATCCATGGTCTTCTAGCTTCTGATTCCTTTGACACCCCAAAGTGTACACATACCTTGTGCTATGCAATTGGCATTAGGGACTGGCAATACAAGACTAAACACTGTGGTGGTTTTGCAGATAGTGGCGTTGCAGTTATTGTTATCCAAAAAGGCATTTTTGACACCACGCAAATGACATCACACTGGTAGTAAAGGTATGAGAAGTCTGCTCTGACCTGTGAGGCCATTGGAGACGTGTATACACGTGAGGTCATTGGAGACCCGTGAGGTCATTGAGACGCATATACCCGTGAGGTCATTGGAGACCCGTGAGGTCATTGGAGACGCGTATACCCGTGAGGTCATTGGAGACCCGTGAAGTCATTGGAGACGCGTATACCCATGATGTCATTGGAGACCCTTGAGGTCATTGGAGACGCGTATACCCGTGGAGGCCACTGGAGACACGTATACCCGTGAGGCTCTTGGAGACGCGTATACCCGTGGAGGTCATTGGAGACGCGTATACCCGTGAGGCCATTGGAGACGCGTATACCCGTGAGGCCATTGGAGACGCGCATGCCGTGAGGTCATTGGAGACGCGTATACCCGTGAGGCCGCTGGAGACGTGTATACCTGTGAGGTCATTGGAGACACGTATACCCGTGAGGTCATTGTAGACGCGTATACCCGTGAGGTCATTGAGGACGCGTATACCCGTGAGGTCATTGGAGACGCGCGTATACCCGTGAGGTCATTGGAGACGCGCATACCCGTGAGGTCATTGGAGACGCGCATACCCGTGAGGTTATTGGAGACGCACATACCTGTGAGGTCATTGGAGACACGTATACCCGTGAGGTCATTGGAGACGCGTATACCCGTGAGGTCATTGGAGACGCGTATACCCGTGAGGTCATTGGAGACACGTATACCCGTGAGGTCATTGAGGATGCGTATACCCGTGAGGTCATTGGAGACGCGTATACCCGTGAGGTCATTGGAGACGCGGTATACCTGTGAGGTCATTGGAGACGCGTATGCCCGTGAGGTCAGTTGGAGACGCGTATACCCGTGAGGTCATTGGAGACGCGTATACCCGTGAGGTCATTGGAGACACGTAGACCCGTGAGGTGCATTGGAGACGCGTATACCCGTGAGGTCATTGGAGACACGTATACCCGTGAGGCCATTGGAGACACGTATACCCGTGACGCCATTGGAGACGCCGTGATACCCGTGGGAGGTCATTGGAGATGCGTATACCCGTGAGGTCATTGGAGACACGTATACCCGTGAGGTCATTGGAGACGCGTATACCCGTGAGGTCATTGGAGACGCGCATGACCCGTGAGGTCATTGGAGACGTGTATACCCTTGAGGGACTTGGTGTAGAGAATCTTGGGAACACATTCCCCCTGAAGGAGGGGGGTAGTGTAGTGACCTTCACACAACCCCCAGCGACCTTGTCAAGAGATGTCTTGGTGTACCAGCTCAGGTGTTTGGTTGTCAGTTGCTGGACCCAGGTTCCAGTCCCAGTTGTTGACACCTCTGAATTTGCTAAAGAATCTTTCATTTATATCTCCGACTACATCCAGTTATTCATTATACAGTCTATGGCTCTGACTTTGATCATTATCTTTAAGAACAGCTGGTATCGTAAAGGTACATTGTGGTATTTTTGTTTCTAATAGTGAACTAGAAATGAATCTCTGATTTTAACTATATGGTTCATGTATGATATAAATCTTACCAAATTTAATCACAAAATCCTTTTTTTTTATAAGGTCCAATTGACCAAATGTTCTGCGCTTTTTTGGGAGCCGTGGTGAGGTGTTTCTCTTATAGAGATAAGTTCATTCCCAGGGAACCCTTTTGGATCACAAGGCCAAAAGAAAAAGGGCATCTTTAATCAATGAATACATATGTATGAGAAGCAAACAGCTTTGAATTGACGCACCACTACAGATGCATCACATTCGGTTCCAATCCAAATGTTAGGGAAATGGACAATATCTTATTGATTTGGTTTATAGCCCCTTAAACAGGTGCAGCTGCAATTGTGAGGCAAAAACTGCCCACAAAATTGTTATATTTAAGACTTTTCCACTGAGCCCCACAAGCTATTCAAATCCTCTGGGGCTACTTAATGCATGAAACCAGACCAGCAGCAGGGTTAACAATTGGCATGGGGGCAAATGCAATGCAGACATGTTTGTTTAATAATGTTAAGAGTACAGGAAGTTATTCGCTGCCAGGAATATCTGCAGGGAAGTAAAAACACAAAAAAACCTGACTTACAACCAAATAAATATTTCCCCAAATGCAACTAATCTTCTGATAAGTAACTTTCACAACATGCTCCCATCGTCTGCGCTTGTTGATGGTTTATGTGTGAGTAGAGCAAACTGAACCTGATGTGAATCCAGATCCTTGTGGCACATCGCTTCCTTCACAGGGCGGCAGGGTAGCCTAGTGATTAGAGTGTTGGACTAGTAACCAGAAGGTTGCAAGTTCAAATCCCCGAGCTGACAAGGTACAAATCTGTCGTTTTGCCCCTGAACAGGCAGTTAACCCACTGTTTCAAGGCCGTCATTGAAAATAAGAATTTGTTCTTAACTGACTTGCCTAGTTAAATAAAGGTAAAATAAATAAATGTAACATATGAGAAACAGAGCTGAGGAGGTGGCTTAACATGACCTGGTATCATGACATGATGTGCCATGATTAAAAGGCCTCATTTATGACTGTGAACTACATGGGAACCTGAAAACAATTAATTCTGTCATCGCACAGGGTGGCTGAACAGGTTGATGCAATTTTCCCCAAATTGAACATGCTTCCTCATCATTGTCGATAGTGTAAGTTGGTCAATGAACATCTGGGATTCTACTTTGCTTGTGTATGGTAAATTCAGGAAGTGTACTGAACAGTTGGGTGCATTTAAAAGTTTCCTTGTTCTGCAAAGTGGATATAACTACACAGATCAGGGCATAGTTCAAAAGTCTATTGCATTACATGTGCAAACAAACTTGGCATTTGGGGAACTGGCGAGATGTAGGTCACTAAAGGAGGGGGAGCAACAGTACATTTAGAAAAAGTACTGCTGCTGCAGCAACGTATTTATTATGTTGTGCTACTATCTGTATTGACCCACTGAACAGTCCCCTAGTCTATATTGTCTGTTCACAATCTCTCCTTCTAGCTTTTAGATTAACTCATATGCCCCCCCCCTCCCCACCCCCACACACACACACACACTTTTCATATGATAGTAATAGTTTGATCAGAAGTACATTACACTGCTAATGAAAATAGTTAATTGATCGATGACATTATGTCTTTCTACACTCTGCTCATGAGAGAAGCCCCACGGAAATCCTGCACCTCGTCAAGTTCCAACACTTTTGTCGTAAGCCACAATCCCCAAGGGACACGTCACCATACCCTCCTCACTCACACACATAAAGATCTGTCAAGCCCTTCTTTGCAACTTTAGAGCAAGCCCCCCCATCCCCCCACCCCCCCACCCCCCCCCCCCAACAGGGGGAGACCCCAATCACTGCAGGGTGTGTTTGTGTGTTTTGGTTGCTACACGGTTTGTAAACAAGGTCCTTTCGGTCAGGGCAATGTTTGTGGCTCCACTCTCCTGCCCTCGTCCTAAGACTTAACGACACTTTGTCAACTCGGGATCTTTGACAGCCATATTATTCCAAGACTCTCCACTGTTTTGAGGTTAAAATGTAGTTGATTCATCAGTGCTGTAATGTGGACCATAAATAGATATTTTTCAATTATAAGACTTGCAGGGATATCTTGTTACACGCATGTATAAGACTTCATAATGTCTTCAAGCTGCGTTACAATATGCCTTATAATATGTATCTACGAATCAATCTTTCAAAGGTTATCGGTAGGTTTGGACTGTAGTTCAAGGCAAAGTTGTAGGCAACAAGCATACATCAAGACAAATCCTCAGGTAAGCTAAAATACATTAGATACACCTTCCTAGTACCGAGTTTCCCTCCTCAATTCGTCAGGCCATGGACTCTAAAAGTTGTCAAAAGCGTTCCACAGGGATGCTGGCCCATGTGGACTACAATCTATCCCACAGTTGTAGCAAGTTGGCTTGATTTCCTATGGGTGGTGGACGATCCTTGATACACACGGGAAACTGTTGAGCGTGAAAGCCCCAGCGGCGTTGCAGTTCTTGACACAAACAGGTGCGCCTGACACCTACTAACATAACACATTCAAAAGCACTTATAATATTTTGTTTTGCTTGTTCACCCTCTGAATGGCACAAATACACAATCCATGTCTCACTTGTCTCAAAACTTAAAAGTCCTTCTTTAACTTGTCTCCTCCCCTTCATCTGGGGCGGCAGGGTAACCTAGTGTTTAGAGTGTTGGACTAGTAACCGAAAGGTTGCAAGTTCGAATCCCCAAGCTGACAAGGTACAAATCTGTCGTTCTGCCCCTGAACAGGCAGTTCACCCACTGTTCCTAGGCTGTCATTGAAAATAAGAATATGTTCTTAACTGACTTGCCTAGTTAAAAAAAGGTAAAATAAAAAAATTAATCTACACTGATTGAAGTGGATTTAACAAGGGACATCAATAAGGAATCAAAAGCTTTCACCATTGATTCACCTGCACAGTCTTTGTCGTGGAAAGAGCATGCTTTGTACACTCATATATCACTATATGATTGTAGCCACATGGAATTGATTACAAAAGTGGGATGACAAGACGTGCTCTATACTGTATGCATGTGTTCCTTTGCTAAACAGCTTGAATGACATGATAATTACTTCAGATTTAATGACCAAATGATAATAAACTGCCGGGTTTACATCCTCTTCTCCTGCACCAACTCTCCACCTTGTTGAAAGCTTGGATCGGCCTTTTCTCTGTCAAAAGACGCAGAGAGCGAGAGAGAAAAAGGTGGATAGGAGGAAAAGTAAGTGAAAAGGTGTGTGGCCATGAGCTATGTTATGTATAACACAGCTTCCTGGGCCAGAGAACTCTGGCTGCGCAACAAATAAAATCTGATTTCAATAACCCAGTTAGTGAAATAATCTGTGATTTATTTCTTTAGAATTCTATAATTCCCCAGGCTCGATTCACCTCCATAGCTGGAATTGACCTGCGTAGGTTTGCTTGGCATCGCAAGTGTCCAACTGGCTGGTTGCCCAGCGATGGAAAATGGGTGTGGTCGTGACAGTGTGGGAAAACCAACGGACAGGTCTGCTGGAGACCTGGGTCCTGTTCAATCGATGGAAAACATTTTGAAAGGTTTTGAAAGGGGGTTCTCTACAAGAACTTGGTCAATAAGAACACACATTTCCGTTTTGCTACGGTGTGCCGTACTGAACACAACCCTGTAGTGATTTTTAAAATCTATATTTTTTAAAGATTTTTGTAACGGGGTAGATCAGCTTTAATACTACAGATAGATTGTGGCTTCCATTAATGTAATTGTCTGCATCCCTTTACAATCCCCCATTATGTTTAAAAGACGTGTATATATATATCAATCAAATATATATTTTTATTTTAATATATTGTGCTTTATTATTTTCCACTATCCCTGCCATCCCTCCCATAATTAGAGTAAATTCATGGACAACAACTCTTAGGAGAGATTGTTAACTGTCAGAACGTACTCTGTACGTTAATGAAGTAATGAAGCATTTTTATGGAGTCTTATTGAACAATGTAGATCTTAAGCATTGTTGTGAAGAGGTCTGGTTTGTTTTTATTGGTTGAATATGATTCAGCTGTTGAGAGTTTCACACCTACTGCCACACAGGATATCTTTCACAGACCATTAAAAGCAGAAGCCACATTTGTTTTAAAATCCTCATAAGAGCACCTATAGCAGGATCTCTCTCAGGTCTGAACCCTTTTACTCCAGATCCCCTTTGATTTTTGTGAAAGTCCAAAATTAACGTGTACACAGACCTCAAGCTAGGATTTGGCCCGTACAGTGTTATTTTACCATCTGGGATCCTTTAAGATATGAAAAATAGACTCCATGAAATGTGCTATCTGAGTGAGTCCACAGCTCAAGACATTCCTTGCCCATGGCGCTGATTCATTTGAAACCATATTGCATAATGTTCTCTGTTGTCACTGACGTGGAACCACGCATGACAATAAGACAACATTACAGGATTAATAAATCTCATACTCCACATCTAATCATTTAAATATGGTATTCTATAGTTTGCAACAATAATCTAGGGAGGGCAGCATGGCATTTAAATCAGAACAGCAGCATAGAATTACATAACTACCTAAACATTCCTGCAATGCTGTGGGAGCATTCATGAGGTTGGTCTTGCTGCTGTGGGAGCATTCAGGAGGTTGGTCTTGCTCCTGTGGGAGCAGTCAGGAGGTTGGTCTTGCTGCTGTGGCAGCATTCAGGAGGTTGGTCTTGCTGCTGTGGGAGCATTCAGGAGGTTGGTCTTGCTGCTGTGGGAGCATTCAGGAGGTTGGTCTTGCTGCTGTGGGAGCATTCATGAGGTTGGTCTTGCTGCTGTGGGAGCATTCAGTAGGTTGGTCTTGCTGCTTTGGGAGCATTCAGGAGGTTGGTCTTGCTGCTGTGGGAGCATTCAGGAGGTTGGTCTTGCTGCTGTGGGAGCATTCATGAGGTTGGTCTTGCTGCTGTGGGAGCATTCAGAAGGTTGGTCTTGCTGCTGTGAGAGCATTCAGGAGGTTGGTCTTGCTGCTGTGGGAGCATTCGTGAGGTTGGTCTTGCTGCTGTGGGAGCATTCAGGAGGTTGATCTTCCTGCTGTGGGAGCCTTCATGAGGTTGGTCTTGCTGCTGTGAGAGCATTCATGAGGTTGGTCTTGCTGCTGTGGGAGCATTCACAGAAGGTTGGTCTTGCTGCTGTGAGAGCATTCAGGAGGTTGGTCTTGCTGCTGTGGGAGCATTCGTGAGGTTGGTCTTGCTGCTGTGGGAGCATTAAGGAGGTTGATCTTCCTGCTGTGGGAGCCTTCATGAGGTTGGTCTTGCTGCTGTGAGAGCATTCATGAGGTTGGTCTTGCTGTTGTGGGAGCATTCAGGAGGTTGGTCTTGCTGCTGTGAGAGCATTCATGAGGTTGGTCTTGCTGCTGTGGGAGCATTCAGAGGTTGGTCTTGCTGCTGTGGGAGCCTATGAGGTTGGTCTTGCTGCTGTAAGCATCTAGAGGTTGGTCTTGCTGCTGTGGGAGCATTCAGGGAGGTTGGTCTTGCTGCTGTGGGAGCATTCTGTGAGGTTGGTCTTGCTGCTGTGGGAGCATTCAGGAGGTTGGTCTTCCTGCTGTGGGAGCCTTCATGAGGTTGGTCTTGCTGCTGTGGGAGCATTCAGGAGTGTTGATCTTGCTGCTGTGGGAGAGCATTCAGGAGGTTGGTCTTGCTGCTGTGGGAGCATTCAGGAGGTTGATCTTGCTGCTGTGGGAGCATTCATGAGGTTGGTCTTGCTGCTGTGGGAGCATTCGTGAGGTTGGTCTTGGCTGCTGTGGGAGCAGTCAGGAGGTTGGTCTTGCTGCTGTGGGAGCATTCATGAGGTTGGTCTTGCTGCTGTGGGAGCATTCAGTGAGGTTGGTCTTGCTGCTGTGGGAGCATTCAGGAGGTTGGTCTTGCTGCTGTGGGAGCATTCAGGAGGTTGGTCTTGCTGCTGTGGGAGCAAGTCAGGAGGTTGGTCTTGCTGCTGTGGGAGCATTCATGAGGTTGGTCTTGCTGCTGTGGGAGCAGTCCAGGAGGTTGGTCTTGCTGCTGTGGGAGCATTCAGGAGGTTGGTCTTGCTGCTGTGGGAGCATTCGTGAGGTTGGTCTTGCTGCTGTGGGAGCATTCAGGAGGTTGATCTTCCTGCTGTGGGAGCCTTCCAGAGGTTGGTCTTGCTGCTGTGGGAGCATTCGTGAGGTTGGTCTTGCTGCTGTGGGAGCAGTCAGGAGGTTGGTCTTGCAGCTGTGGAGCATTCGTGAGGTTGGTCTTGCTGCTGTGGGAGCATTCGGAGGTTAGTCTTGCTGCGGTGGGAGCATTCAGGAGGTTGGTCTATGCTGCTGTGGGAGCATTCATGAGGTTGGTCTTGCTGCTGTGGGAGCATTCAGGAGGTTGGTCTTGCTGCTGTGGGAGCATTCAGTGAGGTTGGTCTTGCTGCTGTGGGAGCATTCAGGAAGTTAGTCTTGCTGCTGTGGGTTGTGCTGCTGTGGGAGCAGTCGGAGGTTGGTCTTGCTGCTGTGGAGCATTCATGAGGTTGGTCTTGCTGCTGTGGGAGCATTCAGTGAGGTTGGTCTTGCTGCTGTGGGAGCATTCAGGAGGTTGGTCTTGCTGCTGTGGGAGCATTCAGGAGGTTGGTCTTGCTGCGGTGGGAGCAATTCAGGAGGTTTGGTCTTGCTGCTGTGGGAGCATTCCGGGAGATTGGTCTTTCCCGCTGTGGGAGCATTCAGGAGATTGGTCTTGCTGCTGTGGGAGCATTCTGGAGATTGGTCTTGCTGCTGTGGGAGCATTCAGGAGATTGGTCTTGCTGCTGTGGGAGCATTCAGGAGGTTGGTCTGCCAAGGCGAGATCCACCAGTAGAGTGGGAAAGGCGTGTCAAATTGTTGGGCTGGAAGGAAATACACTTTTATTCCACGCTCCAAACAACCCCCTGCACGCGTCACACACGCATACGGATTGTTTGGTCTACAAGGGGATTGGGGAGACCTTGGTCGTGTTTCATCTACAGTAACATACTGTCATTTGCAAGGGAGAGGTGATTCTTAACATTAGTTTGCAAAAACAAAATCCTATCAGTTATTTGAATCTCTGTGCTGATTTCGAGGGTCGCTGTGAAGAGTTTTTTGTTTGTTGTGGTTTTACAAATTACATGACCAGAGTGTGCTTGGGTTAATTGCAGAAGACACATTTCAGTTGAAGGCATTCAGTTGTACAACTGACTAGGTATCCCCCTTTACAGCTGACTAGGTATCACCCTTTAGAGCTGACTAGGTATCCCCCTTTACAGCTGACTAGGTATCCCCCTTTACAACTGACTAAGAGTATCCCCCTTTACAACTGACTAGGTATCCCCCTTTACAGCGTGACTAGATATCCCCTTTACAACTGACTAGGTATCCCCCTTTACAGGTGACTAGGTATCCCCCTTTACAGGTGACTAGGTATCCCCCTTTACAGCTGACTAGGTATCCCCCTTTTACAACTGACTAGGTATCCCCCTTTACAACTGACTGAGGTATCCCCCTTTACAACTGACTAGGTATCCCCCTTTACAAC
>NW_026999795.1:0-9665 GCF_036934945.1 Oncorhynchus masou masou
TTTAACCACTTCCGGTTGCTCCAGGAAGCTTAGAATCGACACAGGTAGACCTCATAGTGGTCTGATGGAATGTCATAGAAGACAGGTTCATACAGCATTCATAACCCATAAAGACCCCAGGTTGTATTTAGGGGAGCAGGCAATGTATTCCTATGGGGAGAGAAGTCAATGCACACTGTTTTTTTTGTAAACACCTTCTTTTAACTGTGAAAGGTTAATGCCACACAGTCAAGGTTAGGCTTGCACAGATCGGGAGGACCTTAGGAACAGTCCTGTGTTTGAATTGTCCTTCTAAACCTAACGGTTCCGCCTCGCTGTCACCCAAAATCCAATGACATTGTGGTGCAGGCATCATTGTGGGCCTATTTTTCTCATGGTCGTTGCGCTCAGACCGAGCGAGCTACGTGTCAAGAGGGGCACCTCGTTGGACTCGGCACGGCCTTGGGATTATGTTTATGCCATTGCCTGCTCTCTGTGTCTTTAAACACCACGCTTTGTCACTCCATCCTTGCTGTGTGTGTGTGTGAGAGCTTTTCTTTGACATCTGTTGGGAAAAATGACTGATTTACAGTTCATGGGGGTTGTCTAATCACACATATGAAGTTTTGGACAGATCTGATTTTTTTAACCCTTCCAAACAGCCCCTGAGTCACCAATTATGGCACTTCCGGTTGGCACAGGAAGCTGTAACTCAACATACATCCTCATTGGGCTATTCCATTAGAGAATCCTGAGTTTTAAGTCTTTACCATGAAAACTGACTGATTTACACAGGGTTCAATGCAATATGTCCATCAAATTGCAGGCAGTGTATGGGTATACACTTTTAGGGCGATTTGAACCACTTCCGGTTGGTCCAGGAAGCTTAGAATCGACACAGGTAGACCTTATAGTGGTCTGATGGACTGGTACCAAAGACAGGTTCATACAACATTCATAACCCATATAGACTCCAGGTTGTATTTAGTGGAGCAGCCAATATATTCCTATGGGAGAGAAGTCAATGAACACTGTTTTTATGTAAACACCTTCTTTTGACTGTGAAGGGTTAATGTCACACGGTCAAGGATAGGCTTGGACAGATCAGGAGGACCTTAGGAACAGTCCTGTGGTTGAATTGTCTTTCTAAACCTAACGGTTCCGCCGCTGTCACCCAAAATCAAATGACGTACTGGTGAAGGCTTCATATTGGGCCTATTTTTCTCATGGTCGCCGCGCTCAGACCCGAGCGAGCTACGGTCAAGCGGGGCGCCTCGTTGGACTCGGCACAGTCTGGACTCTATGGTGATGCCATTGTTTGTGTTGATTTCAGAATGTCCATTTGGTCATGTTTTCTCACTTTTGCAAAGTCACTGTGCATTTGCCATATGGTTAACTGGGCAGTCACCATCACCAATTTGTCATGCCATAAAAATCATGCAGGAATGCCAAAATGACTGGCCCGATGACATAGGGATGGCTGGGCAGTGATTTTGGTACCTCTCCATCGCTCGTTTGGGTTGATTTCAGAATGTCGCTTTTGGTGATGGTACCTCACCGCTTAAACATATTGCAAATGTTCCTTACTTTTGCAAAGTCACAAAAAATTCTTGCAGGAATGCCAAATTGACTGGCCCGATGACCTCGGGATGGCTGGGCAGTGATACTGGTACCTCTCCATCGCTCGTTTGGGCTGATTTCAGAATGTCCATTTGGTGATTTTCTCACTCTTTCAAAGTCACTGTGCATTTGCCATATGGTTAACTGGGCAGTCACCATCACCAATTTGTCATGCTATAAAAATCATGCAGGAATGCCAAATTGACTGGCCCGATGACCTCAGGATGGCTGGGCAGTGATACTGGTACCTCTCCATCGCTCGTTTGGGTTGATTTCAGAATGTCGCTTTTGGTGATGGTACCTCACTGTTAAAACATATTGCAAATGTTCCTTACTTTTGCAAAGTCACTGAAAATTTGTGCAGGAATGCCAAATTGACTGGCCCGATGACCTCAGGATGGCTGGGCAGTGATACTGGTACCTCTCCATGGCTCGTTTGGGTTGATTTCAGAATGTCGCTTTTGGTGATGGTACCTCACTGTTAAAACATATTGCAAATGTTCCTTACTTTTGCAAAGTCACTGAAAATTTTTGCAGGAATGCCAAATTGACTGGCCCGATGACCTCAGGATGGCTGGGCAGTGATTCTGGTACCTCTCCATGGCTCGTTTGGGTTGATTTCAGAATGTCGCTTTTGGTGATACCTTTTAAAAACATATTCAAATGTTCCTTACTTTTGCAAAGTCACTGAAAATTTTTTGCAGGAATGCCAAATTGACTGGCCATGACCTCGGATGGGCAGTGTTAACTCGTTTGGGTTGATTTCAGAATGTCCATTTGGTGATTTTCTCACTCTTTCAAAGTCTGTGCCAAATGTTGTCTTTTGCAATTGTCACTAAAAATCATGCAGGAATGCCAAATTGACTGGCCCGATGACATAGGGATGTCTGGGCAGTGATACTGGTACCTCTCCATCGCTCGTTTGGGTTGATTTCAGAATGTCGCTTTTGGTGATGGTACCTCACCACTTAAACATATTGCTAATGGACAAGAGTCACCTGCAAGTCACCGTCCATCAGTCAATTTGATATCATTCTGACACCAAACTGATACAAACTGACACCAAACCCACTTTTCCCAACTCATTTAGGAGCCAAGTATAACATACTTCAGAGCTGGCCCAAAATTCACAAGGCCTTCGGTACAAAACATTAAAAAACCATAAAACACATAGTTACTTTCTAGCTGCGGGGCCAGTTCGGACATTATGTGTAGTCCTATGTGAGGCGACCCCGAATCCCGAGTTTCGGCCCGATAGGTCATTTGGTGTCCGAGTAAAAGCCTAATTGTGGTGAAAAATCCACTTTTTTCAATGCCTTGCTACGGGGTCCTTGAATGAGCTATCGGACCGAGATGTTGGGTTCTGTCTCTATGGGCCGAGACGGTCACAATGCACCTAGTCTTGTGTCTCTGGGACATTTCTAAATGTCGCCATTTTCGTAATGGTCAAAATGAATTGAAGTCATTGCAAATGTTCGACGCTGTTTCTCGGTCCGAGAACCTCCTAGAGCGCCGTAACTCACCACGCACTATCTACCTGAGGGTCTAGAACAGGATTCTAAAGTTTCGGAACTCTAGGTCTGACGGTTCTTTTAGCTCGAACAAAGCTAACTATTGGAGGCACTGTCAGTCTCTACACACCCAATACGTCCCTCCATCAGTTGTGTATCTGTGTGATTTATTTTTCCTTTGAATTTTTATGGGAAAAATGACTGATTTACAGTTCATGGGGGTTGTCTAATCACACATATGAAGTTTTGGACAGATCTGATTTTTTAACCCTTCCAAACAGCCCCTGAGACACCAATTATGGCACTTCCGGTTGGCACAGGAAAGCTATAAATACACATGTCTTGACTGACATAGAAACCTAGGGAATCCTGAGTTTTAAGTCTTTAAGTTGAGAATTGACTGATCTACACAGGGTTGAATAATGCAGAGGCCTCGGCACCTTTCGAGGGTGATGTACATCCAAATACCTTTTGGGTCAATTTAACCACTTCCGGTTGCTCCAGGAAGCTTAGAATCGACACAGGTAGACCTCATAGTGGTCTGATGGAATGTCATAGAAGACAGGTTCATACAGCATTCATAACCCATAAAGACCCCAGGTTGTATTTAGGGGAGCAGGCAATGTATTCCTATGGGGAGAGAAGTCAATGCACACTGTTTTTTGTAAACACCTTCTTTTAACTGTGAAAGGTTAATGCCACACAGTCAAGGTTAGGCTTGCACAGATCAGGAGGACCTTAGGAACAGTCCTGTGTTTGAATTGTCCTTCTAAACCTAACGGTTCCCGCTGTCACCCAAAATCAAATAACATTGTGGTGCAGGCTTCATTGTGGGCCTATTTTCTCATGGTCGCTGCGCTCAGACCCGAGCGAGCTACGGTCAAGCGGGGCACCTCGTTGGACTCGGCACGGCCTTGGGATTATGTTTATGCCATTGCCTGCTCTCTGTGTCTTTAAACACCACGCTTTGTCACTCCATCCTTGCTGTGTGTGTGTGAGAGCTTTTCTTTGACATCTGTTGGGAAAAATGACTGATTTACAGTTCATGGGGTTGTCTAATCACACATATGAAGTTTTGGACAGATCTGATTTTTTTAACCCTTCCAAACAGCCCCTGAGTCACCAATTATGGCACTTCCAGTTGGCACAGGAAGCTATAAATACACACATGTCTTGACTGACATAGAAACCTAGGGAATCCTGAGTTTTAAGTCTTTAAGTTGAGAATTGACTGATCTACACAGGGTTGAAAAATGCAGAGGCCTCGGCACCTTTCGAGGTGATGTACATCCAAATACCTTTTGGGTCAATCTAACCACTTCCGGTTGCTCCAGGAAGCTTAGAATCGACACAGGTAGACCTCATAGTGGTCTGATGGAATGTCATAGAAGACAGGTTCATACAGCATTCATAACCCATAAAGACCCCAGGTTGTATTTAGGGAGCAGGCAATGTATTCCTATGGGGAGAGAAGTCAATGCACACTGTTTTTTGTAAACACCTTCTTTTAACTGTGAAGGTTAATGCCACACAGTCAAAGGTTAGGCTTGCACAGATCAGGAGGACCTTAGGAACAGTCCTGTGTTTGAATTGTCCTTCTAAACCTAACGGTTCCGCCGCTGTCACCCAAAATCAATGACATTGTGGTGCAGGCATCATTGTGGGCCTATTTTTCTCATGGTCGCTGCGCTCAGACCGGCGAGCTACGGTCAAGAGGGGCACCTCGTTGGACTCGGCACGGCCTTGGGATTATGTTTATGCCATTGCCTGCTCTCTGTGTCTTTAAACACCACGCTTTGTCACTCCATCCTTGCTGTGTGTGTGTGTGAGAGCTTTTCTTTGACATCTGTTGGGAAAAATGACTGATTTACAGTTCATGGGGTTGTCTAATCACACATATGAAGTTTTGGACAGATCTGATTTTTTAACCCCTTCCAAACAGCCCCTGAGTCACCAATTATGGCACTTCCGGTTGGCACAGGAAGCTGTAACTCAACATACATCCTCATTGGGCTATTCCATTAGAGAATCCTGAGTTTTAAGTCTTTACCATGAAAACTGACTGATTTACACAGGGTTCAATGCAATATGTCCATCAAATTGCAGGCAGTGTATGGGTATACACTTTTAGGGCGATTTGAACCACTTCCAGTTGGTCCAGGAAGCTTAGAATCGACACAGGTAGACCTTATAGTGGTCTGATGGACTGGTACAAAGACAGGTTCATACAACATTCATAACCCATATAGACTCCAGGTTGTATTTAGTGGAGCAGCCAATATATTCCTATGGGGAGAGAAGTCAATGAACACTGTTTTTATGTAAACACCTTCTTTTGACTGTGAAGGGTTAATGTCACACGGTCAAGGATAGGCTTGGACAGATCAGGAGGACCTTAGGAACAGTCCTGTGGTTGAATTGTCTTTCTAAACCTAACGGTTCCGCCGCTGTCACCCAAAATCAAATGATGTACTGGTGAAGGCTTCATATTGGGCCTATTTTTCTCATGGTCGCGCGCTCAGGCCGGGCGAGCTACGGTCAGCGGGCGCCTGTTGGACTCGGCACAGTCTGGACTCTATGGTGATGCCATTGTTTGTGTTGATTTCAGAATGTCCATTTGGTCATGTTTTCTCACTTTTGCAAAGTCACTGTGCATTTGCCATATGGTTAACTGGGCAGTCACCATCACCAATTTGTCATGCCATAAAAATCATGCAGGAATGCCAAATTGACTGGCCCGATGACATAGGGATGGCTGGGCAGTGATTTTGGTACCTCTCCATCGCTCGTTTGGGTTGATTTCAGAATGTCGCTTTTGGTGATGGTACCTCACTGTTAAAACATATTGCAAATGTTCCTTACTTTTGCAAAGTCACTGAAAATTCTTGCAGGAATGCCAAATTGACTGGCCCGATGACCTCGGGATGCTGGGCAGTGATACTGGTACCTCTCCATCGCTCGTTAGGGTTGATTTCAGAATGTCCATTTGGTGATTTTCTCACTCTTTCAAAGTCACTGTGCATTTGCCATATGGTTAACTGGGCAGTCACCATCACCAATTTGTCATGCTATAAAAATCATGCAGGAATGCCAAATTGACTGGCCCGATGACCTCAGGATGGCTGGGCAGTGATACTGGTACCTCTCCATCGCTCGTTTGGGTTGATTTCAGAATGTCGCTTTTGGTGATGGTACCTCACTGTTAAAACATATTGCAAATGTTCCTTACTTTTGCAAAGTCACTGAAAAATTCGTGCAGGAATGCCAAATTGACTGGCCCGATGGCCTCAGGATGGCTGGGCAGTGATTCTGGTACCTCTCCATGGCTCGTTTGGGTTGATTTCAGAATGTCGCTTTTGGTGATGGTACCTCACTCTTTAAACATATTGCAAATGTTCCTTACTTTTGCAAAGTCACTGAAAATTTTTGCAGGAATGCCAAATTGACTGGCCCGATGACCTCAGGATGGCTGGGCAGTGATACTGGTACCTCTCCATGGCTCGTTTGGGTTGATTTCAAGATATGTCGCTTTTGGTGATGGTACCCTCACTGTTAAAACATATTGCAAATGGTTCTGGGCATTACTTTTGCAAAGTCATAAAATTTTGCAGGAATGCCAAATTGACTGGCCCGATGACATCGGGATGGCTGGGCAGTGATACTAGTACCTCTCCATCGCTCGTTTGGGTTGATTTCAGAATGTCGCTTTTGGTGATTTTCTGCAAACTTACTTTTGCAAAGTCACTGAAAATTTGTGCAGGAATGCCAAATTGACTGCCCGATGAACTCAGGATGGCTCGGCAGTGATTCTGGTGCCTCTCCATGTCGTTAGGGTTGATTTCAGAATGTCATTTGGTCATGTTTTCTCACTTTTGCAAAGTCACTGTGCATTTGCCATATGGTTAACTGGGCAGTCACCATCACCAATTTGTCATGCCATAAAATCATGCAGGAATGCCAAATTGACTGGCCCGATGACATAGGGATGTCTGGGCAGTGATACTGGTACCTCTCCATCGCTCGTTTGGGTTGATTTCAGAATGTAGCTTTTGGTGATGGTACCTCACCGCTTAAACATATTGCTAATGGACAAAGAGTCACCTGCAAGTCACCGTCCATCAGTCAATTTGATATCATTCTGACACCAAACTGATACAAACTGACACCAAACCCACTTTTCCCAACTCATTTAGGAGCCAAGTATAACATACTTCAGAGCTGGCCCAAAATTCACAAGGCCTTCAGTACAAAACATTAAAAAACCATAAAACACATAGTTACTTTCTAGCTGCGGGGCCAGTTCGGACGGTATGTGTAGTCCTATGTGAGGCGACCCCGAATCCCAGTTTCGGCTCGATAGGTCATTTGGTGTCCGAGTAAAAGCCTAATTGGTGCTGAAAAATCCATTTTTTTTCCATGCCTTGCTACGGGGTCCTTGAATGAGCTATCGGACCGAGATGTTGGGTTCTGTCTCTATGGGCAGGAGACGGTCACAATGCACCTAGTCTTGTCTCTGGGACATTTTCTAAATGTCGCCATTTTCGTAATGGTCAAAATGAATTGAAGTCATTGCAAATGTTCGACGCTGTTTCTCGGTCCGAGAACCTCCTAGAGCGCCGTAACTCACCACGCACTATCTACCTGAGGTCTAGAACAGGATTCTAAAGTTTTCGGAACTCTAGGTCTGACGGTTCTTTTAGCTCGAACAAAGCTAACTGTGGAGGCACTGTCAGTCTCTACACACCCCAATACGTCCCTCCATCCAAGTTGTGTATCTGTGTGATTTATTTTTCCTTTGAATTTTTATGGGAAAAATGACTGATTTACAGTTCATGGGGTTGTCTAATCACACATATGAAGTTTTGGACAGATCTGATTTTTTTAACCCTTCCAAACAGCCCCTGAGACACCAATTATGGCACTTCCGGTTGGCACAGGAAGCTATAAATACACACATGTCATGACTGACCTTCAAGAAACCTAGGGAATCCTGAGTTTTAAGTCTTTAAGTTGAGAATTGACTGATCTACACAGGGTTGAAAAATGCAGAGGCCTCGGCACCTTTCGAGGTGATGTACATCCAAATACCTTTTGGGTCAATCTAACCACTTCCGGTTGCTCCAGGAAGCTTAGAATCGACACAGGTAGACCTCATAGTGGTCTGATGGAATGTCATAGAAGACAGGTTCATACAGCATTCATAACCCATAAAGACCCCAGGTTGTATTTAGGGGAGCAGGCAATGTATTCCTATGGGGAGAGAAGTCAATGCACACTGTTTTTTTGTAAACACCTTCTTTTAACTGTGAAAGGTTAATGCCACACAGTCAAGGTTAGGCTTGCACAGATCGGGAGGACCTTAGGAACAGTCCTGTGTTTGAATTGTCCTTCTAAACCTAACGGTTCCGCCGCTGTCACCCAAAATCCAATGACATTGTGGTGCAGGCTTCATTGTGGGCCTATTTTTCTCATGGTCGCTGCGCTCAGACCGAGTGAGCTACGGTCAAGCGGGGCACCTCGTTGGACTCGGCACGGCCTTGGGATTATGTTTATGCCATTGCCTGCTCTCTGTGTCTTTAAACACCACGCTTTGTCACTCCATCCTTGCTGTGTGTGTGTGTGAGAGCTTTTCTTTGACATCTGTTGGGAAAAATGACTGATTTACAGTTCATGGGGGTTGTCTAATCACACATATGAAGTTTTGGACAGATCTGATTTTTTTAACCCTTCCAAACAGCCCCTGAGACACCAATTATGGCACTTCCGGTTGGCACAGGAAGCTATAAATAAACTCATATCCTCATTGGGGTATGCCATTTAGAGAATCCTGAGTTTTAAGTCTTTACGTTAAGAACTGAGTTATTTACAGGAGGGTTTAGTGAGTGTGTGTTATTTCAGAAAATCATAGAAAATCACAGAAATGTCGCAGAGCTCCGCAGCACATTTTAAAAATACTCGTATGAACACCCTGCAACTGGATCTGTAACCGTTGAAAAAAAACCCACCTATATCTGAACATCACGATCTGGTCAACGTACGATTTCGTAAATGACGATAGATAAATGGCCGATTTTTTATTGACACCGGAGGCTCCTTGACTTTGACGTGAAGTGAAAAATCTTTTCTCTATTTTCATTTTGACCTTTAATCCCAGAAATATGGCCATAACTCAAAACCGTTGAGGCCTAGACGCCATCTTGTTCGGGGCCATCTTCCCATAATGCCAAACCTACGCTCACCAAGTTTCGGCTTCGAAATATTTTCGGTTTCCGAGATATGGCACGTCGTGATTCGTGATGTTTTGTCCAATAGCAATATGATTGCTTATGCCCTCTTGTGGGATATTTCGGCATTGCGCAAAAATGGGCTAAAATTTGTTTATTTTATTAACGAAAACCGAATGTCCGACAAAGTTCATTTGATGACTTCCCGGTAGGTCTGGCCCTACCGCTCGGCCCGACGCCGTCCCGAATTTCTAAAATGTTTTCGGACGTCTAGTAAGGGACCCGTACAGTTCCAATAGGGACTTTCTCACTAACTATACGGTGATTGTCG
>NW_026999796.1:0-9660 GCF_036934945.1 Oncorhynchus masou masou
CCTCTCCCTATTGAGCACTAATAACTTCTGGTTACTGTCTCTCCCCATTGAGCACTAATAACACTAATAACTTCAGGATACTGTCTCCCCCATTGAGCACTAATAACTTCATACTGTCTCTCCCCATTGAGCACTAATAACTTCAGGTTACTGTCTCTTGAGCCATTGGTTACTGTCTCTCATCCATTGAGCACTAATAACTTACTGTCTCTCCCCATTGAGCACTAATAACTTCATGTTACCGTCTCTCTCCATTGAGCACCAATAACTTCAGGTTACTGTCTCTCCCCAATGAGCACTAATAACTTCAGGTTACTGTCTCTCCCCATTGAGCACTAATAACTTCAGGTTACTGGCTCTTCCATTGAGCACTAATAACTTCAGGTTACTGTCTCTCCCCATTGAGCACTAATAACTTCAGGTTACTGTCTCTCCCAATTGAGCACTAATAACTTCAGGTTACAGTCTCTGCCCATTGAGCGCTAATAACTTCAGGTTACTGTCTCTCTCCATTGAGCACTAATAACTTACTGTCTCTCCCCATTGAGCACTAATAACTTCAGGTTACTGTCTCTCCCCATTGAGCACTAATAACTTCAGGTTACTGGCTCTTCCATTGAGCACTAATAACTTCAGGTTACTGTCTCTCCCCATTGAGCACTAATAACTTCAGGTTACTGTCTCTCGCCATTGAGCACAAATAACTTTAGGTTACTTTCTCTCCCCATTGAGCACTAATAACTTCAGGTTACTGTCTCTCCCCATTGATCACTAATAACTTCAGGTTACTGGCTCTTCCATTGAGCACTAATAACTTCAGGTTACTGTCTCTCCCCATTGAGCACTAATAACTTCAGGTTACTATCTCTCCCAATTGAGCACTAATAACTTCAGGTTACTGTCTCTCCCCATTGAGCACTAATAACTTACTGTCTCTCCCCATTGAGCACTAATAACAAACATACTTTCTCTCCCCATTGAGCATTAATAACTTCAGGTTACAGTCTCTCCCCATTGAGCACTAATACCTTCAGTTTACTGTCTCTCCCCATTGAGCACTAATAACTTCAGGTTACTGTCTCTCCCCATTGAGCACTAATAACTTCAGGTTACTGTCTCTCCCCATTGAGCACTAATAACTTCAGGTTAGCACACTAATAACTTCAGGTTACTGTCTCTCCCCATTGAGCATTAACTTCAGGTTACTGCTCTCCCCACACTAATAACTTCAGGTTACTGGCTCTTCCATTGAGAACTAATAACTTCAGGTTACTGTCTCTCTCCATTGAGCACTAATAACTTCAGGTTACTGTCTCTCCCCATTGAGCACTAATAACTTCAGGTTACTGTCTCTCCCCATTGAGCACTAATAACTTCAGGTTACTGTCTCTCGCCATTGAGCACAAATAATTTAACTTTCTCTCCCCATTGAGCACTAATAACTGTTACAGTCTCTGCCCATTGAGCACTAATAACTTCAGGTTACTGTCTCTCCCCACTAATAACTTACTGAGAGCACTAATAACTTCAGGTTACTGTCTCTTCCATTGAGAACTAATAACTTCAGGTTACTGTCTCTCCCCATTGAGCACTAATAACTTCAGGTTACTGTCTCTCCCCATTGAGCACTAATAACTTCAGGTTACTGTCTCTCCCCATTGAGCACTAATAACTTCAGGTTACTGTCTCTCCCCATTGAGCACTAATAACTTCAGGTTACTGTCTCTCCTCACTGAGCACTAATAACTTCAGGTTACTGTCTCTCCCCATTGAGCACTAATAACTTCAGGTTACTGTCTCTCCCCATTGAGCACTAATAACTTCAGGTTACTGTCTCTCCCCATTGAGCACTACTAACTTCAGGTTACTGTCTCTCCCATTGAGCACTAATAACTTACTTCAGGTTACTGTCTCTCCCCATTGAGCACTAATAACTTCAGGTTACTGTCTCTCCCATTGAGCACTAATAACTTCAGGTTACTGTCTCTCCCCATTGAGCACTAATAACTTCAGGTTACTGTCTCTCCCATTGAGCACTAATAACTTCAGGTTACTGTCTCTCCCCATTGAGCACTAATAACTTCAGGTTACTGTCTCTCCCCATTGAGCACTAATAACTTCAGGTGACTGTCTCTCCCCATTGAGCACTAATAACTTCATGTTACCGTCTCTTCCCGTTGAGCACTAATAACTTCAGGTTACTGTCTCTCCCCAATGAGCACTAATAACTTCAGGTTACTGTCTCTCCCCATTGAGCACTAATAACTTACTGTCTCTCCCCATTGAGCACTAATAACTTCATGTTACTGTCTCTCCCCATTGAGCACTAATAACTTCAGGTTACTGTCTCTCCCCATTGAGCACTAATAACTTCAGGTTACTGTCTCTCACCATTGAGCACTAATAACTTCAGGTTACCCCATTGAGCACTAATAACTCTCTCCCCATTGAGCACTAATAACTTCAGGTTACTGTCTCTCCCCATTGAGCACTAATAACTTCAGGATACTGTCTCTCCCCATTGAGCACTAATACCTTCATGTTACTGTCTCACTAATAACTTCCTCTCCCCATTGAGCACTAATATCTTCAGGTGACTGTCTCTCCCCATTGAGCACTAATAACTTCAGGTTACTGTCTCTCCCCATTGAGCACTAATAACTTCATGTTACCCTCTCTCCCCATTGAGCACCAATAACTTCAGTTTACTGTCTCTCCCCATTGAGCACTAATAATTTCAGGTTACTGTCTCTCCCCATTGAGCACTAATAACTTCAGGTTACTGTCTCCCCCATTGAGCACTAATAACTTCAGGTTACTGTCTCTCCCCATTGAGCACTAATAACTTCTGTCTCTCATCCATTGTTACTGTCTCTCCCCATTGAGCACTAATAACTTCAGGTTACTGTCTCTCCCCATTGAGCACCAATAACATTGAGCACTAATAACTTCAGGTTACTGTCTCTCCCATTGAGCACTAATAACTTCAGGTTACTGTCTCTCCCATTGAGCACTAATAACTTCAGGTTACTGTCTCTCTTACCCTCCCCATTGAGCACTAATAACTTCAGGTTACTATCTCTCCCCATTGAGCACTAATAACTTCAGGTTACTGTCTCTCCCCATTGAGCACTAATAACTTACTGTCTCTCCCCATTGAGCACTAATAACTTCAGGTTACTGTCTCTCCCCATTGAGCACTAATAACTTCAGGTTACTGTCTCTCCCATTGAGCACTAATAACTTCAGGTTACTGTCTCTCCCCATTGAGCACTAATAACTTCAGGTTACTGTCTCTCCATTGAGCCATTGAGCACCATTGAATAAACTTCAGGTTACT
Organism: Oncorhynchus masou masou; assembly: GCF_036934945.1. Lineage (NCBI taxonomy): Eukaryota > Metazoa > Chordata > Actinopteri > Salmoniformes > Salmonidae > Oncorhynchus > Oncorhynchus masou. The sequence continues at coordinate 3,341 of NW_026999796.1, forward strand.
GTCTCTCCCCATTGAGCACTAATAACTTCAGGTTACTGTCTCTCTCCATTGAGCACTAATAACTTCAGGTTACTGTCTCTCCCCACTAATAACTTCAGGTTACTGTCTCTCCCCATTGAGCACTAATAACTTCAGGTTACTGTCTCTCCCCATTGAGCACAATTGGTTACTGTCTCTCCCCATTGAGCACTAATAACTTCAGGTTACTGTCTCTCCCCATTGAGCACTAATAACTTCAGGTTACTATCTCTCCCAATTGAGCACTAATAACTTCAGGTTACTGTCTCTCCCCATTGAGCACTAATAACTTACTGTCTCTCCCCATTGAGCACTAATAACTTCAGGTTACTGTCTTTCCCCATTGAGCACTACTTCAGGTTACTCTCCCCATTGAGCACTAATAACTTCAGGTTACTGTCTCTCCCCATTGAGCACTAATAACTTCAGGTTACTGTCTCTCCATTGAGCACTAATAACTTCAGGTTACTGTCTCTCCCCATTGAGCACTAATAACTTCCTGTCTCTCCCCTTGAGCACTAATAACTTCAGGTTACTGTCTCTCCCCATTGAGCACTAATAACTTCAGGTTACTGTCTCTCCCCATTGAGCACTAATAACTTCAGGTTACTGTCTCTCCCATTGAGCACTAATAACTTCAGGTTACTGTCTCTCCCCATTGAGCACTAATAACTTCAGGTTACTTTGAGCACTAATAACTTCAGGTTACTGTCTCTCCCCATTGAGCACTAATAACTTCAGGTTACTGTCTCTCCCCATTGAGCACTAATAACTTCAGGTTACTGTCTCTCCCATTGAGCACTAATAACTTCAGGTTACTGTCTCTCCCCATTGAGCACTAATAACTTCAGGTTACTATCTCTCCCCATTGAGCACTAATAACTTCAGGTTACTGTCTCTCCCCATTGAGCACTAATAACTTCAGGTTACTGTCTCTCCCATTGAGCACTAATAACAAACATCAGGTTACTGGTTACAGTCTCTCCCCATTGAGCACTAATACCTTCAGGTTACTGTCTCTCCCCATTGAGCACTAATAACTGCAAGTTACTGTCTCTCCCCATTGAGCACTAATAACTTCAGGTTACTGTCTCTCCCCATTGAGCACTAATAACTTCAGGTTACTGTCTCTCCATTGAGCACTACTAACTTCAGGTTACTATCTCTCCCCATTGAGCACTAATAGCTTCAGGTTACTGTCTCTCACCATTGAGCACTAATAACTTCAGGTTACTGGCTCTTCCATTGAGCACTAATAACTTCAGGTTACTGTCTCTCCCATTGAGCACTAATAACTTCTGTCTCTCCCCATTGAGCACTAATAACTTCAGGTTACTGTCTCTCCCCATTGAGCACTAATAACTTCAGGTTACTGTCTCTCCCATTGAGCACTAATAACTTCAGGTTACTGTCTCTCCTCACTGAGCACTAATAACTTCAGGTAACAGTCTCTCCCATTGAGCACTAATAACTTCAGGTTACTGTCTCTCCCCATTGAGCACTAATAACTTCAGGTGACTGTCTCTCCCCATTGAGCACTAATAACTTCAGGTTACTGTCTCTCCCCATTGAGCACTAATAACTTCAGGTTACTGTCTCTCCCCATTGAGCATCTTCAGGTTACTGTCTCTCCATTGAGCACTAATAACTTCAGGTTACTGTCTCTCCCCATTGAGCACTAATAACTTACTGTCTCTCCCCATTGAGCACTAACAACTTCATGTTACCGTCTCTCCCCATTGAGCACCAATAACTTCAGGTTACTGTCTCTCCCCATTGAGCACTAATAACTTCAGGTTACTGTCTCTCCCCATTGAGCACTAATAACTTCAGGTTACTGTCTCTCCCATTGAGCACTAATAACTTACTGTCTCTCCCCATTGAGCACTAATAACTTCAGGTTACTGTCTCTCCCCATTGAGCACTAATAACTTCAGGTGACTGTCTCTCCCCATTGAGCACTAATAACTTCATGTTACCGTCTCTCCCCATTGAGCACTAATAACTTCAGGTTACTGTCTCTCCCCATTGAGCACTAATAACTTCAGGTTACTGTCTCTCCCATTGAGCACTAATAACTTACTGTCTCTCCCCATTGAGCACTAACAACTTCATGTTACCGTCTCTCCCCATTGAGCACCAATAATAGGTTACTTCATTGAGCACTAATAACTTCAGGTTTCTGTCTCTCCCCATTGAGCACTAATAACTTCAGGTTACTGTCTCTCCCCATTGAGCACTAATAACTTACTGTCTCTCCCCATTGAGCACTAATAACTTCAGGTTACTGTCTCTCCCCATTGAGCACTAATAACTTCAGGTTACTGTCTCTCCCCATTGAGCACTAATAACTTCAGGTTACTGTCTCTCCCCATTGAGCACTAATAACTTCAGGTTACTGTCTCTTCCATTGAGCACTAATAACTTCAGGTTACTGTCTCTCCCCATTGAGCACTAATAACTTCAGGTTACTGTCTCTCCCCATTGAGCACTAATAACTTCAGGTTACTGTCTCCCACCATTGAGCACTAATAATTTCAGGTTACTGTCTCTCCCCATTGAGCACTAATAACTTCAGGTTACTGTCTCTCCCCATTGAGCACTAATAACATGTTACATTGAGCACCAATAACTTCAGGTTACTGTCTCTCCCATTGAGCACTAATAACTTCAGGTTACTGTCTCTCCCCATTGAGCACTAATAACTTCAGGTTACTGTCTCTCCCCATTGAGCACTAATAACTTCAGGTTACTGTCTCTCCCCATTGAGCACTCTTCCTGTCTCTCCCCATTGAGCACTAATAACTTCAGGTTACTGTCTCTCCCCATTGAGCACTAATAACTTCAGGTTACTGTCTCTCCCCATTGAGCACTAATAACTTCAGGTTACTGTCTCTCCCCATTGAGCACTAATAAGTTCAGGTTACTGTCTCTCCCCATTGAGCACTAATAACTTCAGGTTACTATCTCTCCCCATTGAGCACTAATAACTTCAGGTTACTGTCTCTCCCCATTGAGCACTAATAACTTACTGTCTCTCCCCATTGAGCACTAATAACTTCAGGTTACTGTCTCTCCCCATTGAGCACTAATAACTTACTGTCTCTCTCCATTGAGCACTAATAACTTCAGGTTACTGTCTCTCCCCATTGAGCACTAATAACTTCAGGTTACTGTCTCTCCCACTGAGCACTAATAATTTCAGGTTACTGTCTCTCCTCACTGAGCACTAATAACTTCAGGTTACTGTCTCTCCCCATTGAGCACTAATAATTTCAAAGTTACTGTCTCTCCCATTGATCACTAAAAACTTCAGGTAACTATCTCTCCCCATTGAGCACTAATAACTTCAGGTAAATATCTCTCCCCATTGAGCACTAATAACTTCAGGTTACTGTCTCTGCCCATTGAGCACTAATAACTTCAGGTTACTGTCTCTCCCCATTGAGCACTAATAACTTCAGGTTACTTCATTGAGTTACTGGGTGTCTCTCCCCATTGAGCACTAATAACTTCAGGTTACTGTCTCTCCCCATTGAGCACTAATAACTTCAGGTTACTGTCTCTCCATTGAGCACTAATAACTGACTGTCACCATTGAACACTAAACTTCAGGTTACTGTCTCTCCCATTGAGCACTAATAACTTCAGGTTACTGTCTCTCCCCATTGAGCACTAATAACTTCAGGTTACTGTCTCTCCCCATTGAGCACTAATAACTTCAGGTTACTGTCTCTCCCCATTGAGCACTAATAACTTTACTGTCTCTCCCATTGATCACTAATAAGTTCAGGTTACTGTCTCTCCCCAGCACTAATAACTTCAGGTTACTATCTCTCCCTATTGAGCACTAATAACTTCAGATTACTGTCTCTCCCCATTGAGCACTAATAACTGTCTCTCCCATTGAGCACTAATAACTTCAGGTTACTGTCTCTCCCCATTGAGCACTAATAACTTCAGGTTACTGTCTCTCCCCATTGAGCACTAATAACTTCAGGTTACTGTCTCTCCCCATTGAGCACTAATAACTTCAGGTTACTGTCTCTCCCCACTAATAACTTCAGGTTACTGTCACATTGAATACTACTAACTTCAGGTTACTGTCTCTCCCCATTGAGCACTAATAACTTCAGGTTACTGTCTCTCTCCATTGAGCACTAATAACTTCAGGTTACTGTCTCTCACCATTGAACACTACTAACTTCAGGTTACTGTCTCTCCCCATTGAGCACTAATAACTTCAGGTTGCTGTCTCTCCCCATTGAGCACTAATAACTTCAGGTTACTGTCTCTCCCCATTGAGCACTAATAACTTCAGGTTACTATCTCTCCCCATTGAGCACTAATAACTTCAGGTTACTGTCTCTCCCCATTGAGCACTAATAACTTCAGGTTACTGTCTCTCCCCATTGAGCACTAATAACTTCAGGTTACTGTCTCTCCCCATTGAGCACTAATAACTTCAGGTTACTGTCTCTCCCCATTGAGCACTAATAACTTCAGGTTACTGGCTCTTCCATTGAGCACTAATAACTTCAGGTTACTGTCTCTCCCCATTGAGCATTAATAACTTCAGGTTACTGTCTCTCCATTGAGCACTACTAACTTCAGGTTACTGTCTCTCCCCATTGAGCACTAATAACTTCAGGTTACTGTCTCTCCATTGAGCATTAATAACTTCATTGTCTCTCCATTGAGCACTAATAACTTCAGGTTACTATCTCTCACCATTGAACACTACTAACTTCAGGTTACTGTCTCTCCCCATTGAGCACTAATAACTTCAGGTTGCTGTCTCTCCCCATTGAGCACTAATAACTTCAGGTTACTGTCTCTCCCCATTGAGCACTAATAACTTCAGGTTACTGTCTCTCCCCATTGAGCACTAATAACTTCATGTTACTGTCTCTCCCCATTGAGCACTAATAACTTCAGGTTACTGTCTCTCCCCATTGAGCACTAATATAACTGTCTCTCCCCATTGAGCACTAATAACTTCATGTTACCGTCTCCATTGAGCACTAACAACTTCAGGTTACTGTCTCTCCCCATTGATCACTAATAGTTCAGCTGTCTCTCCCCTTTGAGCACTAATAACTTCAGGTTACTATCTCTCCCTATTGAGCACTAATAACTTCCAGATTACTGTCTCTCCCCATTGAGCACTAATAACTTCTGTCTCTCCCCCATTGAGCACTAATAACTTCTGTCTTTCCCCAGGTTACTGTCTCTCCCCATTGAGCACTAATAACTTCGGTTACTGTCTCTCCCCATTGAGCACTAATAACTGGTTACTGTCTCTCCCCATTGAGCACTAATAACTTCAGGTTACTGTCTCTCACCATTGAACACTACTAACTTCAGGTTACTGTCTCTCCCCATTGAGCACTAATAACTTCAGGTTGGTTCTCCGCATTGAGCATCTCTCCCCCATTGAGCACTAATAACTTCAGGTTACTATCTCTCCCCATTGAGCACTAATAACTTCAGTTACTGTCTCTCCCCATTGAGCACTAATAACTTCAGGTTACTATCTCTCCCCATTGAGCACTAATAACTTCAGGTTACTGTCTCCCCCATTGAGCACTAATAACTTCAGGTTGCTGTCTCTCCCCATTGAGCACTAATAACTTCAGGTTACTGTCTCTCCCCCATTGAGCACTACTAACTTCAGGTTACTGTCTCTCCCCATTGAGCACTACTAACTTCAGGTTACTGTCTCTACCGTGAGCACTAATAACTTCTAGGTTACTGTCTCTCATTGAGCAATAATAACTTCAGGTTACTGTCTCTCCATTGAGCAATAATAACTTCAGGTTACTGTCTCTCACCATTGAACACTACTAACTTCAGGTTACTGTCTCTCCCCATTGAGCACTAATAACTTCAGGTTGCTGTCTCTCCCCATTGAGCACTAATAACTTCAGGTTACTGTCTCTCCCCATTGAGCACTAATAACTTCAGGTTACTGTCTCTCCCCATTGAGCACTAATAACTTCAGGTTACTGTCTCTCCCCATTGATCACTAATAACTTCAGGTTACTGGCTCTTCCATTGAGCACTAATAACTTCAGGTTACTGTCTCTCCCCATTGAGCACTACTAACTTCAGGTTACTGTCTCTCCCCATTGAGCACTACTAACTTCAGGTTACTGTCTCTCCCCATTGAGCACTAATAACTTCAGGTTACTGTCTCTCCATTGAGCACTAATAACTTCAGGTTACTATCTCTCACCATTGAACACTACTAACTTCAGGTTACTGTCTCTCCCAATTGAGCACTAATAACTTCAGGTTGC
>NW_026999797.1:0-9660 GCF_036934945.1 Oncorhynchus masou masou
ATGAAATACAACAACATAAACCCATGTCACACCCTGGCCTGACCAACTAATTAACGAAAACACAAAATACTAAGACCAAGGCGTGACAGAACCTCCCCCACAAGGTGCGGACTCCCGGACGCACCTCAAAACCATAGGGAGTGTCCGGGTGGGCGTCTGTCCATGGTGGCGGTTCCGGCTCGGGACGTGGACCCCACTCCATAAATGTCATAGTTCCTCCCCTTCAAGCGTCCTGGGATGATCCACCCGCGCCTCCGACCATGGCCGAATAGTCCTCACCCAGAACCCCACTGAACTGAGGAGCAGCTCGTGACTGAGGGCAGCTCGGGACTGAGGGGCAGCTCGGGACTGAGGGGCAGCTCGGGACTGAGGGGCAGCTCGGGACTGAGGGGAAGCTCGGGACTGAGGGGCAGCCGGGACGCAGCTCGGTACTGAGAGGAAGCCCGGTACTGAGAGAAAGCCCAGTACTGAGAGGAAGCCCAGTACTGAGATGAAGCCCAGTACTGAGATGAAGCCCAGCCAGACAGTTGAACGGCAGATCCTGGCTGACTGGATCTGGGAGTCTGGCTGACTGGCAGATCTGGAAGAGTCTGGCTGACTGGCAGATCTGGAAGAGTCTGGCTGTCTGGCAGATCTGGAAGAGTCTGATTGATGGCAGATCTGGAAGAGTCTGATTGACTGGCAGATCTGGAAGAGTCTGGCTGACTGGCAGATCTGGAAGAGTCTGGCTGACTGGCAGATCTGGAAGAGTCTGGCTGTCTGGCAGATCTGGAAGAGTCTGATTGACTGGCAGATCTGGAAGAGTCTGATTGACTGGCAGATCTGGAAGAGTCTGGCTGACTGGCAGATCTGGAAGAGTCTGGCTGACTGGCAGATCTGGAAGAGTCTGGCTGTCTGGCAGATCTGAAAGAGTCTGGCTGACTGGCAGATCTGGAAGAGTCTGGCTGACTGGCAGATCTGGAAGGGTCTGGCTGACTGGCAGATCTGGAAGAGTCTGGCTGACTGGCAGATCTGGAAGAGTCTGGCTGACTGGCAGATCTGGAAGGGTCTGGCAGACTGGACGGCTCTGGCTGCTTCATGCTGACTGACAGCTCTGGCTGCTCCATGCTGACTGGCGGCTCTGGCTGCTCCATGCTGACTGGCGGCTCTGGCTGCTCCATGCTGACTGGCGGCTCTGGCTGCTCCATGCAGATTGACAGCTCTGGCGGCTTCTTGCAGACTGACAGCTCTGACTGTTCCATGCAGACTAACAGCTTTGGCAGCTCCTTGCCGACTGGCAGCTCCTTGCCGACTGGCAGCTCCTTGCAGACTGGCAGCTCCTTGCAGACTCGCAACTCCATGCAGACTGGCAGCTCCATGCAGACTGGCAGCTCCATGCAGACTGGCAACTCCATGCAGACTGGCAACTCCATTCAGACTGGCAACTCTGGCTGCTCCAAGCAGACTGACAGCTCTGGCTGCCCCATGCAGACAGGCAGCTCTAGCTGCTCCATGCAGACTGGCAACTCTAGCTGCTCCATGCAGACTGGAAGCTCTGGCTGCTCCATGCAAACTGGCAGCTCTAGCTGCTCCATGCAGACTAGCAGCTCAGGCTGCTCCGAACAGGCAGGAGGCTCCGGCAGCGCTGTAGAGGAGGAAGGCTCTAGAAACGCTGAACAGGCGGGAGACTCCGACAGCGCAGGAGAGGGAGAAAGCGCTGGCTGCGCTGAACAGGCGAGGCGCACTGAAGGCCTGGTGCGTGGTACTGGAACTGGTGGTACTGGATCGAGGACACGCACAGGAAGCCTGGTGCGGGAGCTACCATCGGAGGACTGGTTTGTGAAGGTGGCACAGGATGGACTGGACCGTGAAGGTGTACTGGAGAGCCTGAGAGCAGGACTGGCACAGGACATGCAAGGCTAGGTAGGTACACAGGAGGCCTAGTGCGTGAGGCTGGCACATTTTTCACCAGCCGACTAACACGCACCTCAGGACTAGTATGGAGCGCTGACCCAGGTGCCATTAAATCCCAGACACGCTCCGTCAGACAAATCTTATACCTAAAGCACCAAACTAGCAACTCCCTCATTACTCTCTCCTCCAATTTCCCCATTAACTCCTTCACAGTCTCTGCTTCGCTCACCTCCAACACCGGTTCTGGTCTCCTCCCTAGGCTCCCCACGATAAACAGGGAGAGTTGGCTCAGGTCTGTCTCCTGACTCAGGCACTCTCCCTCTGAGCCCCCCCCAAGAAATTTTGGGGCTGATTTTCTGGTTTCGCTCTGCGCCGCCGTGTCACTCTTTTCGACTCCATTCTCCTATAGCCCTCTTCGCACTGCTCCAGCGAATCCCAGGCGGGCTCCGGCACTCTCTCTGGGTCGGCCGCCCACCTGTCTATTTCTTCCCACGTCGTATACTCCAATCCTCTGCTGTCCATAACGTCCTCCCTTCGCTGCTCCAGCTGCCTGTTAACACGCTGCTCGGTCCGTGTGTGGTGGGTGATTCTGTAACGGCGTTCTTCGTTTGTCGAAAGAAAGTCGGACCGAAATGCAGCGTGTTGGTTACTCATGTTCTTTAATGGAACAAATGACGAAACACGAAATAACTTATAAATACAAAAAAACAACAAAACGGAACGTGAAACCTATTACAGCCTATCTGGTGAACACTACACAGAGTCAGGAACAATCACCCACGAAATACAAAGTGAAACCCTGGCTACCTAAATACGGTTCCCAATCAGAGACAATGAGAATCACCTGACTCTGATTGAGAACCGCCTCAGGCAGCCAAGCCTATACAACACCCCTACTCAGCCGCAATCCCAAATACTACAAAAAACCCACTATGAAATGCAACAACATAAACCCATGTCACACCCTGGCCTGACCAACTAATTAACGAAAACACAAAATACTAAGACCAAGGCGTGACAGAGAATGATACAGTGCCTTGCGAAAGTATTCGGCCCCTTGAACTTTGCGACCTTTTGCCACATTTCAGGCTTCAAACATAAAGATATAAAACTATTTTTGTGAAGAATCAACAACAAGTGGGACACAATAATGAAGTGGAACGACATTTATTGGATATTTCAAACTTTTTTAACAAATCAAAACTGAAAAATTGGGCGTGCAAAATTATTCAACTAACCGGTGCCCCCGTACATTGACTCCGTACCGGTAACCCCCTGAGTATTGTTATTGTTATTTACTGCTGCTCTTTAATTACTTGTTACTTTTATTTGTTATTCTTACTCGTATTTTTTAGAAACTGCATTGTTGGTTAGGGGGATTGTAAGTAAGCATTTCACTGTAAGGTCTACTACACCTGTTGTATTCAGCATTTCACTGTAAGGTCTACTACACCTGTCGGCGCATGTGACTAATAACATTTGATTTGATTTGAATTCATGTTTTAGCAGTGTTCCAAATTTCTGTATCCCAAGAATCTAGTTATTTTTATATATATTTTTTCAGTGTTTGTCTTTTTGGCCTTCGCTCCTTTTGTGCTGTTTGCGCTGTACGCCTACCCAGTCGCACACAGACACCAAGCCCCTTCCCCTGCCACTCAACAAGAAAGATGAAAGATCATCTTCTTCCTCTGACAACAAGCAGTTTCAACTCGCTCTTTACATTTTATGTTCGGTGCAACATAAGCGGTCATATGGACACAGAAACACATTGAGACATTATTTTACTACCATAAAGGAGAACTTAACATTTGTATTGATACCGTTTTTATATCTCAACTCCCACAATGTAGAACAGAACAGACCCTACTAAGACAGGAGTATCAAGAAATTTATGTTTGGTTTCTGCCACATACCACTAGCAGAATTTTAGCCACAGACTGTTATGTGCTAGCTGCCTCGTCTGTGTTATACATGTGCAGTATTAAACCTTGTTAGCAAGCAAGTAAATTCAAGTTGGCTATACTTTAGATATAAAAGATTTGCTGGCTACTCACTAGCAGGTGGGCTTGTGCTTGAGAGATTGTTGATGAGACCTGTGTTAATTTTCTATAATGCCTGCTACCAGAAGTTTGTCATGATTTGTGGATGTGCATGGTTCTGGTTAAATCTATTAAAAATGCATTTTCATAGACTTGAAAGCCAGATCAGTGATTATTGCAAAAAAAAACAGGTTAAACCATTTTGATCAAATAATTGAATTATTAGTGTGTCTTATGACTGAAGGCTTATAAACTCAGCAAAAAAAGAAATGTCCCTTTTTCAGGACCCTGTCTTTCAAAGATAATTAGTAAAAATCAAAATAACTTCACAGATCTTCATTGTAAAGGGTTTAAACAATTAATGAACATGCACCTGTGGAACGGTCGTTAAGACACTAACAGCTTACAGACGGTAGGCAATTAAGGTCACAGTTATGACAACTTAGGACATTAAAGAGGCCTTTCTATTGACTATGAAAAACACACACAAAAAGTTGCCCAGGGCCTGCAAGGAGGCATGAGGATTGCAGAAGTGGCCAGGGCAAGAAATTGCAATGTCCGTACTGAAACGCCAAAGACAAGCTACAGGGAGACAGGACGGACAGCTGATTGTCCTCGCAGTGGCAGACCATGTGTAACAACACCTGCACAGGATTGGTACATCCAAACATCACACCTGTGGGACAGGTACAACAACTGCCCGAGTTACATCAGAACGCACAATCCCTCCATCAGTGCTCAGACTGTCCGCAACAGGCTGAGAGAAGCTGGACTGTGGGCTTGTAGGCCTGTTGTGTGGCAGGTCCCTCACCAGACATCACCGGCAACAATGTCGCCTATAGCACAAACCCATTGTCGTTGGACCAGATAGGACTGCCAAAAAGTGTTCTTCACTGACAAGTCGCGGTTTTGTCTCACCAGGGGGGATGGACGGATTTGCGTTTATCGTCGACAGAATGAGCGTTACACCGAGCCCTGTACTCTGGAGCGAGATCGATTTGGAGGTGGAGGGTCTGTCATAGTCTGGGGGCGGTGTGTCACAGCATCATCGGACTGAGCTTGTTGTCATTGCAGGCAATCTAAACGCTGTGCGTTACAGGAAAGACATCCTCCTCCCTCATGTGGTACCCTTCCTGCAGGCTCATCCTGACTTGACCCTCCAGCATGCCACCAGCCATACCAATCGTTCTGTGTGACAAATCTGGTGCACTCCATGAGGAGGAGATGCACTGCAGTACATAATGCAGCTGGTGGCCACACCAGATACTGACAGTTACATTTGATTGGGATTCCCCTTTGTTCAGGGACACATTATTCCATTTATGTTAGTCACATGTCTGTGGAACTTGTTCAGTTCATGTCTCAGTTGTTGAATCTTGTTATGTTCATACAAATATTTACACATGTTAAGTTTGCTGAAAATTAAACACAGTTGACAGTGAGGGGGCATTTCTTTTTATGCTGAGTTTATTTAGCCTATGTATAGTTGTACTGTACAATCCCGGACTTCATTAGATTATTCCCGACTGTTTGAAATGCTGTATATTGACCTTTAATTATGCAATGTAGCTTAGAGAAAACGTTTTAAAACATCAAGATATGTATCGTGAATCGGCCATAAGTTTGAACATATTTAGATATGCGTTTTTAGTCCATATCGCCAGCTCTTAACATCTACCAATCAGTGTCCATTGAAAACCTACCAGGTCTTTGTGGTGGAATCTGTGCTTGTAATTCACTACTCGATTGAGTGATGTTACAGATAGATGTGTGGGGTACAAAGATGGGTCGTCATTCAAAAAATCATGTTAACCACTATTATTGAACACTGAATACATCTAACTTAGTATGCGATTTGTTAACCTTTTTACTCCTGAACTTATTTTGGCTTGCTATAACAAAGTGGTCGAATACTTAGACTCAAGACATTTCAGCTTTACTTTTTTTGTACAATTCTAAAATGTTCTACAAACAAAATTCCACTTTGACATTATGGGGTATTGTGTGTAGATCAATGACACACATAATCCATTTTAAATTCAGGCTGTAACACAACAAAGTGTAAAAAGTCATGGGAATACTTTCGAAAGGCACTGCTGTAAAGTTAATTTCTTTGCCACAATTTTGAATGACTGCTTAAAAAAACATCTACCAATAGGTGCCCTTCTTTGTGAGTTAATGGAAATCCTCCCTGGTCTTTGTGGTTTTTTCTGTGTTTGAAATGTACTGCTCGACTGAGGGACCGTACAGATAATTGTATGTGTGGTACAGAGATTAGGTAGTCATGAAAAAATAATGTTAAACAATATTATAGCGCAGAGTCCATGCAACTTATTACGTGACTATTTATGCTTGACATAACAAACGGGTTGAATACTTACAGACTCAAGACATTTCACCTTTTCCTTTTTAATTAATTGGTAAAGATGTCAAAAAACATAATTCCACTTTGACATTATTGGGTATTGTGTGTAGGCCAGTTACACAATATCTCAAATTCAGGCTGTAACTCAAATTCTGACAACACTGTAGATGAGTCAGTATGCAGTACACACACACACACACACACACACCTTCCGTCTGTCTAAATGATGAGTTGTGAGTTTTGACAGTTTGTCATACATATTGATAGCCCTGTGCGAAGTCATGAAGTACAGACAGCAGCCCTGATACAGGGCAGCTAGTCCTCTAGGACCTGTGACTCAACATCTCTGAGAGACTGCTGTCCTAAAGTTCTTCCAGTGTTCTGTTGCATGACAGCTTCCCACAAAGTGACAGTTCAGTTGTGGTGAGAAGCTGATTTGTATTTCAGTGATTTCCTTTTTTATTTTTCCCACTCATCACAATAACTGTGTTTCCATTCTCCTTTTTTTAAATCCAGCTGATTTAAATTCCCCATCTCCAGCTAAGCAACAAAGAGAGCCTGGCTCTTTGGGATTCCTGGAAAGTTAATCAGGTTGAATGGAAGCTGGGTATATTGTAATAAACAGTGAGACTATGTGACCCTAAAGGGTAAGCAGATCCATCGACCATCTTTAGAGGAGGAGCTGCCAGTGATGATAGCATGGCTGTATCTCACAGAGCAAATGATAGCTCTAATTCCTTTCGACACACTTCTAATGAGAAGTGAAATTGCGATATTACCAGCGGATGAAGGCCGCGACCAGGCCGCCCTGCATGGTTCTAATTCTCAACGTGGCCGAATACAGAGGAGAGTCATTTCATGGAATCTAAGATGGTATCAGAGATGTTAAAAGATCACATTTTGTGATCACACGAGACATCACACGTCTTGCTTGTCCTATGTTGCTATGTCTTGCTTGTTCTATGTTGCTATTGTCTATATTGTAATTGTTTTTAATAACCTGCCCAGGGACTGCGGTTGAAAATTAGCCGGCTGGCTAAAACCGGCACTTTTACTGAAACGTTGATTAATGTGCACTGTCCCTGTAAAAATAAAAATAAACTCAACTAAACTCAAACATTTCTCTCATACTAAATGTCTTCTTTCAATAGGGTGATTAGATTATGAAGCCCTAAATGTTTTGAAAAGTTTAGTTTTTTATTTTATTTGACTAGGCAAGTCAGTTAAGAACAAATTTATTTACAATGACGGACTACTGGGGAACAGTGGGTTAACTGCCTTGTTCAGGAGCAGAATGACAGATCTTTTACCTTGTCAGCTCGGGATTCGATCCAGCAACCTTTCGGTTACTGGCCCAACATACTCCAAAGCTTTCTCTCTGGAACTTCTTTATCAAGGCCTGAGACAATGTTTGTTCGAAATTGGTTTCACCCAATAGGTTGAGTGACCCCCACACACACACACACACACCTTCCCAAAGCCAGCGATCACTGGGGAGGTCTGGGTCGTGTGTTTCCACAGGTGTGCTGTGGTCAGATTTACGCTGCAAAACAAAAATGTGTTGTCAAGGTCTGGGTGTGGTGCCTATAGCAAAACCAACCTAAATGGATTGTTTGAATGAAAGCCAACATAGATAAGCCGTGAACAGACTGTGGAGACCTCCTGGTACTGTAGATCTTGAATGATGCTTCAGACTTGAATCAAGAAAAACCCTGCTAATTATTTGAAGTTGGCAGTACATTATAGAGAGTGATCATTCTCTAAGCGTCTGTTTACTGTAGAGAAAAATCATTCCCAAGGGACCTGCAATAAATCAAATCAAATCAAATTTTATTTGTCACATACACATGGTTAGCAGATGTTAATGCGAGTGTAGCTAAAATGCTTGTGCTTCTAGTTCCGACAATGCAGTAATAACCAACAAGTAATCTAACTAACAATTCCTAATCTACTGTCTTATACACAGTGTAAGGGGATAAAGAATATGTACATAAGGATATATGAATGAGTGATGGTACAGAGCAGCATAGGCAAGATACAGTAGATGGTATCGAGTACAGTATATACATGTGAGATGAGTATGTAAACAAAGAGGCATAGTTAAAGTGGCTAGTGATACATGTATTACATAAGGATGCAGTCGATGATATAGAGTACAGTATATAGGTATGCATATGAGATGAATAATGTAGGGTAAGTAACATTATATAAGGTAGCATTGTTTAAAGTGGCTAGTGATATATTTACAACATTTCCCATCAATTCCCATTATTAAAGTGGCTGGAGTTGGAGTCAGTGTCAGTGTGGGCAGGCAGCAGCCACCAATGTTAGTGGTGGCTGTTTAACAGTCTGATGGCCTTGAGATAGAAGCTGTTTTTCAGTCTCTCGGTCCCAGCTGTGATGCACCTATACTGGACTCGCCTTCTGGATGATAGCGGGGTGAAGGCAGTGGCTCGGGTGGTAGATGTCCTTGATGATCTTTATGGCCTTCCTGTAACATCGGGTGGTAGTAGGTGTCCTGGAGGGCAGGTAGTTTGGCCCCCGATGATGCTGTGCAGACCTCACTACCCTCTGGAGAGCCTTACGGTTGAGGGCGGAGCAAAGTTGCCGTACCAGGCGGTGATACAGCCCGCCAGGATGCTCTCGGGACAGCTCTGCAGAAGCTTGTGAGTGCTTTCAGACAAGCCGAATTTCTTCAGCCTCCTGAGGTTGAAGAGGCGCTGCTGCGCCTTCTTCACGATGCTGTATGTGTGAGTGGACCAATTCAGTTTGTCTGTGATGTGTATGCCGAGGAACTTAAAACTTGCTACTCTCTCCACTACTGTTCCATCAATGTGGATAGGGGGTGTTCCCTCTGCTGTTTCCTGAAGTCCACAATCATCTCCTTAGTTTTGTTGACGTTGAGTGTGAGGTTATTTTCCTGACACCACACTCCGAGGGCCCTCACCTCCTCCCTGTAGGCCGTCTCGTCGTTGTTGGTAATCAAGCCTACCACTGTTGTGTCGTCCGCAAACTTGATGATTGAGTTGGAGGCGTGCGTGGCCACGCAGTCGTGGGTGAACAGGGAGTACAGGAGAGGGCTCAGAACGCACCCTTGTGGGGCCCCAGTGTTGAGGATCAGCGGGGAGGAGATGTTGTTACCTACCCTCACCACCTGGGGGCGGCCCGTCAGGAAGTCCTGTACCCAGTTGCACAGGGCGGGGTCGAGTCCCAGGGTCTCGAGCTTGATGACGAGCTTGGAGGGTACTATGGTGTTGAATGCCGAGCTGTAGTCGATGAACAGCATTCTCACATAGGTATTCCTCTTGTCCAGGTGGGTTAGGGCAGTGTGCAGTGTGGTTGAGATTGCATCGTCTGTGGACC
>NW_026999798.1:0-9659 GCF_036934945.1 Oncorhynchus masou masou
ATATATAGAGAGAGAGATGCTTCAAGACAATTTTTTTACAAAATCAGTGAACAGAACACACACACATTAATTCACTTCTTCAGGCTGTGCTCTCTTGTTCATCCGATCTAGATGAGTAATGACGATGCCAACTAAATAAACTCCCATCCTAATTCCTACATTTAAAATTGACGGCAATGTACAGCACCTTAATCTCCTGACCAAGACCCATGTGTCTGATTAAACTACACTCTGGGAGCATAATATACAGAGAGCAGATGCCTAAGGTGAACCATACTGTATACCATACCTCAGCCTTTTCTCTTTGATTTAGTAGCATGGTATAATTGTAAGGTTTTCCCTTTCCTTTTGGTATTTAAGATAATGTACCTCTACCTTCTGGCTATAAAATTGCCAATGTGCATTAATGTGTATTATCCATTTTTATTTGAAGTTGATCTGCCTCATTTGGCCCGTTTATGCTTGGCGGGGGAAGACTGTTTATTTATTTACTAAAAATCATCTGAAGTGGGAAAGAGTAGAGAGAAGCTGCCATGTGAGAAATCTCAGATTCTGGCTCTGGACCAGGGTGCAGAGGAGGACTCAGTGAGGAGGATGAAAGACACTGTAGTGAACAGTAGGTGAAAAGAGGAGAGTTACTGTACAGGCACCCTGTTTCAGAGGAGGACTCAGTGAGGACAGTGTACAGTGGACACCTTGTTTCAGAGGAGGACTCAGTGAGGACAGTGTACAGTAGACACCTTGTTTCAGAGGAGGACTCAGTGAGGACAGTGTACAGTGGACACCTTGTTTCAGAGGAGGACTCAGTGAGGACAGTGTACAGTGGACACCTTGTTTCAGAGGAGGACTCAGTGAGGACAGTGTACAGTAGACACCTTGCTTCAGAGGAGGACTCAGTGAGGACAGTGTACAGTGGACACCTTATTTCAGAGGAGGACTCAGTGAGGACAGTGTACAGTGGACACCTTGTTTCAGAGGAGGACTCAGTGAGAACAGTGTACAGTGGACACCTTGTTTCAGAGGAGGACTCAGTGAGAACAGTGTACAGTAGGCATCCTGTTTCAGAGGAGGAATCAGTGAGGACAGTGTACAGTAGGCATCCTGTTTCAGAGGAGGACTCAGTGAGGACAGTGTACAGTAGGCATCCTGTTTCAGAGGAGGACTCAGTGAGGACAGTGTACAGTAGGCATCCTGTTTCAGAGGAGGACTCAGTGAGAACAGTGTACAGTAGGTGCAGTGAGGATATAAAGAGGAACGGTTTAGCACAGACCCCATTTAGCACAGAAGGCATCCACTTCTTTTATAAACAAAAATTAAGTCTTCAGTTTCAGAAGATGTCTCACTATGAGGATTCTGCAAATTTACAGTAGCAGGGGAGTATTAAAGGGTTAGTGCGAAATTAGCCAAATAAGGAGGTCCTGTAAGGAGGTCCAGTCATTGCACTAACACTAGTTAGCAATGGCTCCAGAATCAACCTTCAACTTTCACTAGTCACTGGTCAGTAGTCAGTATTCAGCAGTCAGTATTCAGCAGTCACTAGTCAGTATTCAGTAGTCACTAGTAACTAGTCAGAATTGAGTAGTCATTAGTTAGTAGTCAGTAGTTAGTAGTGAATCTTGTAGTGAATGGTGTGGCTGTTGAACAAGTTGAGGAGACTAAATTACTTGGCGTTGCCTTAGATTGTAAACTGTAATGGTCAAAACCTATAGATTCAATGTTTGTAAAGAGAGGGAGAGGTCTAAAGAGATGCTCGGCTTTTTTGACACCAAACACCAAAAAGCACGTTCTGCAGACTCTAGTTTTGTCTAATCTTATTTATTGTCTAGTCGTCCGGTCCAGTGCTGCAAGGAAAGACCTAGTTAAGCTGCAGCTGTCCCAGAACAGAGAGTCACGTCATTGTAATCAGAGGGCTGATATAAATACCAAACATGCCAGTATCTCTTGGTTAAGAGTTGAGGAGAGACTGACTGCATCACTTTAAAAAAAAGAAACCATGTGTTGGAAATACCCAAATTATTTGCATCAGTCAACGACACACGGTTCTGAAACATACGCTTTACCACCAGAGAAATGCCACCAGGGGTCTTTCCGCACAGTCCCCAAATCCAGGACAAATAAGAAAAGTGTACAGTATAATATAGAGCCATTACTGCATGAAACTCTTCCATCTCCATATTGTTCAAATGAACAGCAAACCTGGGTTTCAAAAATCAGATAAAGCAACACCGTGGCACAACGCCTCTCCCCTATTTTATCCTAGATAGTTTGCGTGTATCAATTGGTATGTAAGCCACGTTTGCCTTTAAAAAATAAAAATAAAACATGTTTTGATGTACAGTAGTTCTATCCTTGAACTGTTCTTGTCTGTTAATGTTCTGTATTATGACAGCTTATGTCAAGTTTCATGTTTTGCATGGACACCAGGAACAGTTTGGCAACAGCTAAAATGTTGTGGATCTTAATGTTTTTCCTCATAATCGTGGACTACTGACCACCATTTTATTACGTTTGCAATTGCAACAAATAATCTGCTCAGACTCCAACCAAGGAACATCAGTAAGTCAAAGCTAGAAATTCCCAGACAACACAAAGACTCCTGGATGTCCTTTTCCAGACTCCCTGTCTACCCAAGGACGCCAGAGGACAAAAATCAGTTAACCACCTAACTGAGGAACTCAATTTTAAATCACAATACCTAATATTTTTAAAGCAAATTCCCTGAAAACTAAAAACCTTTATCATAAGAAACTAGCTCCTGGTACACAGCAAATACCTGAGCTCTGATGCAAGCTTCCAGAAAATTGGAATGAACATACCACACCAAACCAAGTCTTCAGAATTGCTTGGAAAGACAGTACCTGGGTAGTACCTAAGAGCCCTTAATGCTGCTCCATCATCCTATTTTTCCAACTTAATTGAGGAAAATACCAACAATCCAAAATTCCTTTTGATACTGTCGCAAAGCTAACTAAAAAAGCAGCATTTCCCTGGGTAGAGGAGCGACTTTCACTTCAGCAGTAATAATTCATGAACTTCTTTGAGGAAAAGATCATGATTATTCGAAAGCAAATTACGGACTCCTCTTTAAATCTGCGTATTCCTTCAAAGCTCAGTTGTCCTGAGTCTGCACAACTCTGCCAGGACCTGTAACGGTTTTCTTCTGGTGAAAGAGAGGCGGACCAAAATGCAGCGTGGTTAGTTTTGTACATCTTTAATAAAGATGAAAATACAACAATCTACAAAACAAGAAACGTGAAAAAACCGAAACAGTCCTATCTGGTGCCACAAACACAAAGACAGGAACAATCACCCACAAAACCCAACACAAAATAGGCTACCTAAATATGGTTCCCAATCAGAGACAATGACTAACACCTGCCTCTGATTGAGAACCATATCAGGCCAAACATAGAAATAGACAAACCAAACACACAACATAGAATGCCCACCCAGCTCACGTCCTGACCAACACTAAAACAAGGAAAACACACCCGAATGATGGTCAGACAGACAGTACCCCCCCCCCCCCCTGCAAAGTGGACTTAATGGCACAACCTAAACCTATAGAGGGTCTGGTGGCATCTGTCCATGTATGGCTTTGGCGCCGGGACGTGGACCCACCATAATTGTCTTAGTCCCTCCCAGTATCCCTTGAGTGGCGACCTCGCCGCTAACATTGGCCTAGGAACCTAACAACAGGCCCACTTGACTGAGGGGCAGCTCGGGACTGAGGGGCAGCTCGGGACTGAGGGGCAGTTTCTCGGGACTGAGGGGCAGCTCAGGCAGGTTGATGAATCTAGCAGGATCCTGGATGGACTGGCACTTCTGGCAGGATCCTGGCCGACTGGCGGATCCCAGCTGGAATGGCGGATCCTGGCTGACTGGCGGTCTCAGCTGATCCTGGCTGACTGCGCCTCTGGCAGATCCTGGCTGATCACGGTTCCGGGCAGATCCTGGCTGACTGGCGGTTCCGGCAGATCCTGGCTGACTGGCGGTTCCGGGCAGATCCTGGCTGACTGGCTGGTTCTGGCAGATCCTGGCTGACTGGCGGCTCCGGCAGATCCTGGCTGACTGGCGGTTCCGGTGATCCTGGCTGGGACTGGCGGCTCTGGCAGTGATCCTGGCTGACTGGCAGATCCTGGCTGAATGGCAGTTCTGGCGGATCCTGGCTGACTGACGGCTCCCGGCAGATCCTGAAGGGCTGAATGGCGCTATGGATCCTGGCTGACTGACGGCTCTGGCAGATCCTGGCTGACTGGCAGTTCTGGCAGATCCTGGCTGACTGGCAGTTCTGGCAGATCCTGGCTGACTGGCGGATCCAGCTGAATGGCGGATCCTGGCTGACTGGTGGATCTAACTGATCCTGGCAGACTGGCGGCTCTGGCGGCTCCTGGCGGCTCCTGGCTGACTGGTGGCTCTGGCGGCTCCTGGCTGACTGGCGGCACTGGCGGCTCCTGGCTGACTGGCGGCTCCTGGCTGACTGGCGGCTCCTGGCTGACTGGCGGCACTTGCGGCGCTGGGCAGACTGGTGGCGCTGGGCAGACTGGCGGCACTGGTGGCGCTGGGCAGACTGGCGGCACTGGTCATTTATGAACATTTGAACATCTTTTCCATGTTCTGTTATAATCTCCACCCGGCACAGACAGAAAAGGACGGCCACCCATAGCCCTGGTTCCTCTCTAGGGTTTCTTCCTAGGTTTTGGCCTTTCTAGGGAGTTTTCCTAGCCACCGTGCTGCTACACCTGCATTGCTTGCTGTTTTGGGGTTTTTTAGGCTGGGTTTCTATTTTTAACACTTTGAGATATCAGCAGATGTACGAAGGGCTATATAAATAAATTTGATTTGATTTAATGGGAATCCTAATAAAAATACTAAAAATACCAAAAGTAGTCAGTGGTCACCAGTTAGTCATTAGTCAGTATCCACTAGTCAGTATTCAGGAGTCGCAGTTAGTAGTAACAAGTCAGTAGCCACTAGTCACTAGTCTTTTTTTTAGTCTTTTTTGGCAGATAGATGAGCTATTTCATTGACATAAATAGATCTCCAACTATTAGATACCGATTATTTCTCAGTCTGACTCATCATAATGTGGATGCGTCCCAAATGGCACCCTATATACTAGGGAATAGTTTTGACCCAGTCTTATAGTCCCTGATCAAAACTTGCACCCTATATAAAGAGGAGGGTGCCATTTGGAACACATCCCATGTTTCAGAGCTCAGTGTATCATTAAACTAATAAGAGAAGCTGTAATCAGTGCCAATGATTTAAACCTCACATTTCTAGTGTTCATGATTGCATACCAACACCTGGATTATGTTTGTGTGTATATGGGGATTTATGGTTTACTCAGGGATAATATTTGGGATGTAAACATGGTTCTACTCAGGATACCATTTGGGATGTAAACATGGTTCTACTCAGGATGCCATTTGGGATGTAGATATGGTTCTACCAGGATGCCATTTTGGATGTAGACATGGTTCTACTCAGGATGCCATTTGGGATGTGTAGATATGGTTCTACTCAGGATGCCATTTGGGATGTAGATATGGTTCTACTCAGATGCCATTTGGGATGTAAACATGGGTTCTACCAGGATGCCATTTGGGATGTAGATATGGTTCTACTCAGGATGCCATTTGGGATGTAGATATGGTCTCTACTCAGGATGCCATTTGGGATGTAGATATGGTTCTGCCCAGGATGCCATTTGGGATGTAGATATGGTTCTACTCAGGATGCCATTTGGGATGTAGATGGTTCTACTCAGGATACCATTTGGGATGTAAACATGGTTCTACTCAGGATGCCATTTGGGATGTAGATATGGTTCTACTCAGGATACCATTTGGGATGTAGATATGGTTCTACTCAGGATGCCATTTGGGATGTAAACATGGTTCTACTCAGGATACCATTTGGGATGTAAACATGGTTCTACTCAGGATACCATTTGGGATGTAAACATGGTTCTACTCAGGATGCCATTTGGGATGTAGATATGGTTCTACTCAGGATACCATTTGGGATGTAGACATGGTTCTACTCAGGATACCATTTGGGATGTAAACATGGTTCTACTCAGGATGCCATTTGGGATGTAGATATGGTTCTACTCAGGATGCCATTTGGGATGTAAACATGGTTCTACTCAGGATGCCATTTGGGATGTAGATATGGTTCTACTCAGGATGCCATTTGGGATGTAGACATGGTTCTACTCAGGATACCATTTGGGATGTAAACATGGTTCTACTCAGGATGCCATTTGGGATGTAGATATGGTTCTACTCAGGATACCATTTGGGATGTAGATATGGTTCTACTCAGGATGCCATTTGGGATGTAAACATGGTTCTACTCAGGATGCCATTTGGGATGTAGATATGGTTCTACTCAGGATGCCATTTGGGATGTAGATATGGTTCTACTCAGGATGCCATTTAGGATGTAGATATGGTTCTCTGTGGATGCCATTTGGGATGTAGATATGGTTCTACTCAGGATGCCATTTGGGATGTAGATATGGTTCTACTCAGGATACCATTTGGGATGTAAACATGGTTCTACTCAGGATGCCATTTGGGATGTAGATATGGTTCTACTCAGGATACCATTTGGGATGTAGATATGGTTCTACTCAGGATGCCATTTGGGATGTAGATATGGTTCTACTCAGGATACCATTTGGGATGTAGATATGGTTCTACTCAGGATGCCATTTGGGATGTAGATATGGTTCTACTCAGGATGCCATTTGGGATGTAAACATGGTTCTACTCAGGATGCCATTTGGGATGTAGATATGGTTCTACTCAGGATGCCATTTGGGATGTAGACATGGTTCTACTCAGGATGCCATTTGGGATGTAGATATGGTTCTACTCAGGATGCCATTTGGGATGTAGATATGGTTCTACTCAGGATGCCATTTGGGATGTAAACATGGTTCTACTCAGGATGCCATTTGGGATGTAAACATGGTTCTACTCAGGATGCCATTTGGGATGTAGACATGGTTCTACTCAGGATGCCATTTGGGATGTAAACATGGTTCTACTCAGGATGCCATTCGGGATGTAAACATGGTTCTACTCAGGATACCATTTGGGATGTAAACATGGTTCTACTCAGGATACCATTTGGGATGTAAACATGGTTCTACTCAGGATGCCATTTGGGATGTAGACATGGTTCTACTCAGGATGCCATTTGGGATGTAAACATGGTTCTACTCAGGATGCCATTTGGGATGTAAACATGGTTCTACTCAGGATGCCATTTGGGATGTAAACATGGTTTTACCAGGATGCCATTTGGGATGTAAACATGGTTCACCCAGGATGCCATTTGGGGATGTAGACATGGTTCTACTCAGGATGCCATTTGGGATGTAAACATGGTTCTACCAGATGCCATTTGGGATGTAAACATGGTTCTACCAGGATGCCATTTGGGATGTAAACATGGTTCTACTCAGGGATGCCATTTGGGATGTAAACATGGTTCTACCAGGATACCATTTGGGATAAACATGGTTCTACTCAGGATGCCATTTGGGATGTAGGACATGGTTCTACTCAGTGGCGCTGAAAGGCCTGGACCTCCGGCTTCAGTCCCAGATGTTTTTGGTCCAGCACCAAACTGATGGTGAAAATGATTTACTGACACATTTTTATGACTAAAATAAACAATGTTATATACTGCGTTTAGGGAGCAGCAGGTACCGAAAAAGCCCCTTGAGTGACGCTCTGCCTGCTGTAATTGGTCAAGATTATTTTGCCCTTCCCCACTCCCTACAGCACCGGTTAGATGTCGTATGTAATCACCCAGCCTAACGCCTTGTCACTTAGAGTTCTGCAGCATGGCACAGAGGAAGTATGGATATTTGGAACTTCTTCGAAAGAGAGGCAATAAAAGGAGCAGGTTGAGGCAATGAATTAGGAGGAGAGGGCAGTCAGAAAGACAAGGGCGTGCAGCAGCATAGTTAGCCACAGGTTTGATCAGGGTTGGTGATAGCTAACTAGCTACTCTCCCTCAGCATAATAGATGGCTAATGCTAATAAGCTAGCTTTTGACAGATAAAAATGCTTGGATCATGACTGTTATTTCCATATAGACTATGTAACTATTTGTAAAAAAAAAAATAAAATAAAAAATAATTTCTGCAAAATTATTAAATTGAGCTTTTATTTGTATTACTATTTTTAGTACATTTTTATTCACTAAACCAACTTGAAGTTAAAATGGAAAGGGGAGGGCAGTCAGAACGAGAGCGGGAAATATGGCAAGTTTTGTCGTTAGATTGTAGGTGAACAAAACATTTAAAATATTATTAACTGTCTAAATAAAGGAAACACCATAATCATGTCTTAATAGGGCATTGGGCCACCACGAGCTGCCGGAACAGCTTCATTGTGCCTTGGCATGAACATAAAAATGACTTGTGTGGTTATATTTCCATGTACAGAGTAAAACATATATAAGTTAAGTGCAATGGAGGTAGGCCACCGAGACAGCTGTGCAATATTGCAGTCCTAAATGCCACCCTGGGCCCCATGGGCCCTGTTCAAATGTATCTCACTACTATAGGGAATAGGGTGCCATTTGAGACACATTCTTTGTGTCACGCAAAGTGCAAATGAGGCTCATGCAATTGTAAGGAGCCCCAATTGAAGTGGGTGACTGAGGCTAAGGCACGATGTACCAAAGTATTCAGACCCATTCCCTTTTTCCTTTTTCAAATGGATTAAATATATACAAATCCTCTCACAATACCCCATAATGACAAACCAAAATCAGATTTTTAGAATTTTCTGTACATGTATTAATAGTAAAAAACAGAAATACCATATTTATAGAAGTATTCAGACCCTTTGCTATGCGACTTGAGCTCAGGTGCATCCTGTTTCCTTGATCATCCTTGAGAAGTTTCTACAACTTGATTGGTCCAACTGTGGTACATTCAACTGACTGCACATGATTTGTAAAGGTACACATCTGTCTATATAAGGTCCCACTGTTGACAGTGCATGTGAGAGCAAAAACCAAGCCACGAGGTCGAAGGAATTGTCTGTAGCGCTCTGAAGCAGGATTGTTTCGAGGCACAGGTCTGGGGAAGGCTACCAAAAAATGTATGCAGCATTGAAGGTCCCTAAGAACACAGTGGCCTCCGTCATTCTGTCGGGGTAGTGTCAGGACCCGGTTTCAAACCTGGGTCTCCGGAGTGAGAAACAGTCACTTAACCAACTGAGCCACGAATAGTCAGCAGAACGCAGAAGATGAGGCAGACACAGCAGTACTTAAGACGGTGTATTTAATAAAGTAAAAAGGAGAAGTCCTTCAATACAAAATGGCAAATCCAAAAGGTGGTAGGTATAGCACAAAAAAGCCTCAAGAGATACTCAAAAAACAAAAAACAGAATTCCACAAGAGCGTCCACCGGAATCGACAAGAATACACAGAACACTAGGCTGGGTGCTAACATACAAACACAGAGCACAGAACTGAGGGAAACTAAGGGTTTAAATACAATCAGGGGAAACGAGGCACAGGTGCAAATAATAATGGGAAACAAGGGAAAAACATAAGGTCAAAAAGCACAATGGGGGCATCTAGTGACCAAAACCCGGAACAACCCTGGCCAAATCCTGACA
>NW_026999799.1:0-9658 GCF_036934945.1 Oncorhynchus masou masou
GCAATTTCATTTTGGATGAAAAACGTTCCGTTTTAAACAAGATATTTGTCACAAAAAGATGCTCGACTATGCATATAATTACTAGCTTTGAAAGAAAACACTCTGAGTGTTCCAGAACTGCAAAGATACTTCTCTGTGCGTGCCCTAGTAACGTGAGCTACAGGCAAAACCAAGATGAGATGGCATCCAGGAAATGACAAGGATTTTCGAGGCTCTGTTTTCCATTGTCTCCTTATATGGCTGTGAATGCGAGAGGAATGAGTCTGCCCTTTCTGTCGTTTCCCCAAGGTGTCTGCAGCATTGTGACGTATTTGTAGGCAGATCATTGGAAGATTGACCATAAGAGACCACATTTACCACGTGTCCGCCCGGTGTCCTGCGTCGAAATTGGTGCGTAAAAGTCACCTGCCAGTATTTTCCATGCGATACAGAGAGTAAAGCAAGCTTCCACGAACTGCATGTCAATGAAGAGTATGTGAAAAAACACCTTGAGGACTGATTCCAAACAACGTTTGCCATGTTTCGGTCGATATTATGTAGTTAATCCGGAAAAAGTTTCACGTTGTAGGTGACTGCATTTTCGGTTCGTTTCGGTAGCCAGACGCAATGTAGAAAGCGGAGCGATTTCTCCTACACACAGACGCTTTCAGGAAACACTGCACATTTGGTATGTGACTGAGAGTCTCCTCATTGAAAACATCAGAAGCTCTTCAAAGGTAAATGATTTTATTTATTTGGTTATCTGGTTTTGTGAAAATGTTGCGTGCTATGCTACACAAAATGCTATGCTAGCTTTGCATACTCTTACACAAATTAGTCAATTTCTATGGTTCAAAAGCATATTTTGAAAATCTGATATGACAGTGTTGTTAACTTCTTGAAACTCCCCATCCCGGATCCGGGATCGTGACTAAAGCCTCAGGCTCATTAGCATAACGCAACGTTAACGATTTCTGAAAATCGCAAATAAAATTGAAAATAATGCTGTTTACTCTCAAGCTTAGCCTTTTCTTAACAACACTGTCATCTCAGATTTTCAAAATATGCTTTTGAACCATAGCAATTGACTAATTTGTGTAAGAGTATGCCAAGCTAGCTTAGCATTTTGTGTAGCATGTAGCACGCAACATTTTCACAAAAGCCAGATAACCAAATAAATAAAATCATTTAACTTTGAAGAGCCCTGGATGTTTTCAATGAGGAGACTCTCAGTTACATAGCAAATGTGCAGTTTTTCAAAAATATTATTTGTGTAGGACAAATCGCTCCGTTTTGTTCACGCTTGGCTATGAAAAAACCCTGTATACAGTTATAGCCTGAAGCTCATTAGCATAATGTAACGTTAACGATTTCTGAAAATCGCAAATAAAATGAAAATAATGCGCCTACTGTCAAGCTTAGCCTTTTCTTAACAACACTGTCATCTCAGATTTTCAAAATATGCTTTTGAACCATAGAAATTGACTAATTTGTGTAAGAGTATGCAAAGCTAGCAATGCATTTTGAATAACATGTAGCACGCAACATTTTCACAAAAACCAGATAACCAAATAAATAAAATCATTTACCTTTGAAGAGCTTCTGATGTTTTCAATGAGGAGACTCTCAGTTACATACCAAATGCGCAGTGTTTCCTGAAAGCGTCTGTGTGTAGGAGAAATCGTTCCGTTTTCCACATTGCGTCTGGCTACCGAAACGAACCGAAAATTCAGTCACCTACAACGTAAAACTTTTCCGGATTAACTACATAATATCGACCGAAACATGGCAAACGTTGTTTGGAATCAGTCCTCAAGGTGTTTTTTCACATATCTCTTCATTGACATGCAGTTCGTGGAAGCTTGCTTTACTCTCTGTATTCCTTGGAAAAATAGTGGCAGGTGACTTTTGCGCACCAATTTCGGCGCAGGACACCGGGCGGACACGTGGTAAATGTGGTCTCTTATGGTCAATCTTCCAATGATCTGCCTACAAATACGTCACAATGCTGCAGACACCTTGGGGAAACGACAGAAAGGGCATTCTCATTCCTCTCGCATTCACAGCCATATAAGGAGACAAGGAAAACAGAGCCTCAAAAATCCTGTTCATTTCCTGGATGCCGTCTCATCTTGGTTTTGCCTGAAGCTCACGTTCTAGGGCACGCATAGAAAATATCTTTGTATTTCTGGACACGTCAGAGTGTTTTCTTTCGAATCGTAGCAATTATATGCATAGTCGAGCATCTTTTTGTGACAAAATATCTTGTTTAAAACGGGAACGTTTTTCATCCAAAAATGAAATTGCGCCCTAGAGTTTCAACAGGTTAAGAAAAGGCTAAGCTTGAGAGCAGGTGCATTATTTTCATTTTATTTGCGATTTTCAGAAATCGTTAACGTTGCGTTATGCTAATGAGCCTGAGGCTTTATTCACGATCCCGGATCCGGGATGGGGAGTTTCAAGAAGTTAACGACCATTCCACAGGTGCATGTTCATTAATTGTTTATGGTTCACTGAAGAGGCATGGGAAACAGTGTTTAAACCCTTTACAATGAAGATCTGTGAAGTTATTTGGATTTTTATGAATTATCTTTGAAAGACAGGGTCCTGATAAAGGGCCTTTTATTTTTTGCTGAGTTTATAAGCCACCATGTCAGTCGGAAGATATGTCAGTCGCTACCTGAGGCTAGATGACAAGAGGACCAGAGTGTTCAGAGAGGCAATGGACCACCTGGCGGCCAAAGACAATGCAGGAGTGGCTTTGAGACAAGTCTTTGAATGTCCTTGAGTTGCCCAGCCAGAGCCCAGACTTGAACCCGATCGAAAATCTCTGGAGAGACCTGAAAATAGCTGTGCCGCGACGCTCCCCATCCAATCTGACAGAGCTTGAGAGGATCTGCAGAGAAGAATGGGAGAAACTCCCCAAATACAGGTGTGCCAAGTTTGTAGCGTCATAACCAAGAAGACTCAAGGCTGAAATCGCTGTCAAAGGTGCTTCTGCTGAGTAAAGAGTGCTGAGTAAAGAGTGTGCAAAGCTGTCATCAAGGCAAAGGGTGGCTATTTTGAAGAATCTAAAATCAAAAATATATTTTGATTTGTTTAACACTTTTTTGGTTACTACATGATTCCATATGTGTTATTTCATAGTTTTGATGTCTTCACTAATATTCTACAATGTAGAAAATAGTTGTTGTTTTTTAAACTTGAATGAGTAGGTGTGTCGAAACTTTTGACTGGTACTGTATGTGTGTGACCATTTCATAAATGCATGATATGTGTGATTAATGCGTGATATGATACCCTTTTGCAAACCCGCTGCCTGCCAGCAGCCTACCTACATGTACCAAAGGCTGCACCCTGTCCATTACAATGTAGAAAAAAAGCTGTCTTCTGTCTTTCAATAGTTATCGATATTACAAGGGCTTCATCTTATTCTTTTTAACTATTTAAGAATTCACAGCTGCAATTTATGGACTTTTGTCCAAACTTTGGAAATAACAATAGCTGAAAAAAGTGAAAGATAGGCCAGTGGTTTCCATCTCTGGTGAATTCTTCCCTAAATCAATGCTTATGATCAATCCAGCTCCAGAACCAGACATAGAGCCAGCTGGCTAATCTTTTGAATAAGGTGTGGTAAAAAAAAACAGCAACAATATCAGTGCCCCATTTGTTGATGTTTATCAACTCCATTTTGAAATTCCCACACCCAATTCGTGAATATGTATACGTAGCCTTCGTCATTCTTCGGAGGTGGAACCTAAATGTGCATTTGCTCTCCAGGACAGGATATTACATTGAAATAGTGATGGCAACTTCCTCTAGAGGGTCCTTTAAGACTTTGTCTCAAGTAGTATTTCACTGGATGACTTTCACTTTTACTAGGTTATGACAATTGAGTACTTTTCTACAACTGTGCAGTATTGCTGCGTGGTTCACGGCCAGAGGAAATCGATCCTTTGTCTGGATAGGCCAGAAAATGCAATCTGTCGCTCCCTGTGCAAATGAGGTGTCAGATGTCATATACTGCATCTCAGCTGAGAGGGGCATGTGAAGTAGGACAACCAGTACTTTCGGGGAGAGCACAGCAATTGATGTTGCACCATTCACAGAGTGCTCTTTACACACAAATGACAATTGAAACTGGTCAACAACCTCTCCAAGTCCCCTAAATAGGGGACTTATCATCTAATAAGTTTTTAAAGAACACTGAATAATGGATTACAGTCTCTCCTGACACATAGACTACTTTCAGGTTGAGGAACCATCTAAAATCATGTTGTAAAATAGTGCACTTCTCTTTTAACTATTCTAGAAAACTATTTGGCAGGCAGACACTGGAAGTGGAAGTGTCTGAGTGACAGATTGAGTGCTTTGTGGGACTGAAAAAAATATACTTGGAATGTAAAGGAATGTTATTAACTGGTTACCATGCTTTTCAAATAGTGGTTCTGTTCCGGGACACAAAAGATCACTTTCATTCCTGTTTCTGTTATTATTTTCCGGTTTCCTGTTCTGTTCCCAGAACCGGTTCCAACTCCTGCTGTGTGCCACACATATTAGCAAGTAGATTTACATTGTACACAAGTGATTGGACATGAATAGCACCAAACCAGAGGACCTCCTTCCTTAGTCTACCACTAAAAGTGCTATACTGCTACAAACTTTAATTAAGTCGTTCATCTCGGTTGACAGGCTGATCTGCAGATGGTGGTGCAGTTTGCCTTCCTGCATGCTCCTGTCTGAGCTGATTCAAGAGAGGGAGAGAGAGAGAAAGAGAGAGAGAGAGAAAGAGAGAGAGAGAGAGAGAGACTGAGAGAGAAAGGGAGAGAGAGAGAGAGAGAAAGAGAGAGAAAATGAGAAAGAGAGAGGCAGCGTTGACAGAGATAGCTCGGTCAGCCTGTCACAGTAACAGTGCTTGGTTGTTCTTGGCACAGCTGTGGCCCCCAGGCATCGAGAGGATCTCCTTCCGATAAATACATGCTGATCGACATGATGGATGGCGAAGACTAACCTGGTGTCAGTGTGTTGTCTTTTTCCAGGGAAACGGGAATCGACCCAGTATGCTTTGTCCCTGGCTTAGATGACCCCCTGGGGAACCAAATGCGGCCAGCATCTGCTGCTCTCCTCTGTAGCCTCTGGACAGAATGAAACCCGATTAACATGTGAATGGGGCACACTCCCCGCCCCCACCGGCCTTTCATTAATTTCTTGATTGATTTAGCTATTCTAACCATTTCAGCTTTCAACCACGTGGCCAACGAATAGCTCACAAGTATGCAAAGAAAGTGCAGATAAGCAACAGAGTGTTAACCTCTTGAAACTCTGGGGGCGCTATTTCATTTTTGGATGAAAAACGTTCCCGTTTTAAACAAGATATTTTGTCACAAAAAGATGCTCGACTATGCATATAATTGATAGCTTTGGAAAGAAAACACTCTGAATTTTCCAGAACTGCAAAGATATTGTCTGTGAGTGCCCCAGAACAGGAGCTACAGGCAAAACCAAGATGAAACGGCAAACCAGGAAATGAGCAGGAATTTTGAGGCTCTGTTTTCCATTGTCTCCTTATATGGCTGTGAATGCGAGAGGAATGAGCCTGCCCTATCTATCGTTTCCCCAAGGTGTCTGCAGCATTGTGACGTATTTGTAGGCATATCATTGGAAGATTGACCATAAGAGACTACATTTTCCAGGTGTCCGCCCAGTGTCCTCCGTCGAAATTGGTGCGTCATTTTCAGCTGCTGGTATTTTTCCAATGGGATTCTGAGACGAAAGCAGGCTTCCACGAACGGCATATCAATGAAGAGATATGTGAAAAAACACCTTGAGGATTGATTCTAAACAACGTTTGCCATGTTTCGGTCGATATTATGGAGTTAACTCGGAAAAAGTTTGACGTTTTGGTGACTGAATTTTCGGTTCGTTTCGGTAGCCAAATGTGATGTACAAAACGGAACGATTTCTCCTACACAAAGATTCTTTCAGGAAAAACTGAACATTTGCTATGTAACTGAGTCTCCTCATTGAAAACATCCGAAGTTCTTCAAAGGTAAATGATTTTATTTATTTGGTTATCTGGTTTTTTGTGAAAATGTTGCGTGCTAAATGCTACGCAAAATGCTGAGCTAGCTTGCAATACTCTTACACAAATGCTTGATTTGCTATGGTTCAAGAGCATATTTTGAAAATCTGAGATGACAGTGTTGTTAAGAAAAGGCTAAGCTTGAGAGCAGGCATATTATTTTCATTTCATTTGCGATTTTCAGAAATCGTTAACGTTGCATTATGCTAATGAGCCTGAGGCTGTATTCACGATCCCGGATCCGGGATGGGTAGTATCAAGAGTTTTAAGCCTGTTTTTGTGCGAGAAAGAGGTCTCTAACTGTGGGCAATGCACTGAATGAGAATGAGACAATATTAAAACCTCTCTAAGGTAGGGGCAACATTCGGAATTTTGGATGAAAAGCATGCCCAAAATAAACGGCCTGCTACTCGGGCCCAGAAGATATGATATGTATATAACTGGTAGATTTGGATAGAAAACACTCTAAAGTTTCCGAAACTTTTAAAATAGTGTCTGTGAGTATAACAGTACTGATTTAGCAGGCGAAAACCTGAGAAAATCCATTCAGGAAGTCTGGGTTTTGTAGTTTTTCTATTCAATGCCATTACAGTATCCATTGATTTAGGACTCAATTTGCAGTTCCTATGCTTTCCACTAGATGTCAACAGTCTTGAGAAATCGTTTCAGGCTTGTATTCTTATAAATGAGGGAGTAAGACCAATCTGAATGAGTGGACCCTAACGTGACGCAGAGTTTTTTCAGGCGCATGTGCATTTCTTGTTTTATATTTTTATATTGTGGGTCAAATATATTTTTATATATTTTATATTTTGTATTTTTATATTGACAATGTTATTGTCCGGTTGAAATATTATAGATCATTTAGGCTAAAAAACAACATGAGGATTGAATATAAACATTGTTTGACATGTTTCTATGAACTTTACGGATACAATTTGGATTTTTTGTCTGATTGTTTTGACTGAGTTTGAGCCTGTGGATTACTGAAGAAAACAGAGCTAACAAAACAGAGGTTTTTGGATGTAAAGAGATTTCATCGAACAAAAGGAACATTTATTGAGTAAATGAATGTTCTGGATTAACACCATATGAAGATCATCAAAGGTAAGGGATTCATTTTATTCTATTTCTGAGTTTTGTAACACTTCTGCTTACACAAAATACTATGGGGAGGTATGTTTTTGTATGCTTTCGTTTAAAATCATTTTATAAATATGACACTGCGGTTGGCTTAACAAGATGTTAATCTTTAAACCGAATGTAAAATATGTCTTCTGAATTTTATAATCATTTCTGTAATTGAATTTGGCGCTCTGCAACCTCACTGGATGTAAAACATGAGAGGTTAAAGCGAATAAGACTTTTGGAAATGGCTACTGGTAATATAGGCCTAGAGAAAATAGAGTAATTCTCACACCAATAAGTGGGACTGCGAAATTGATTTTTATCATTGATCTACACAAAATACTTGGGGAATTGTTGAATTGTGGTGGTAAATGCTGTCCCTTGACTTTGGCACCATGTAAAACATGACAGATATTACAGTAGGATACTAGAAGCATGGAACTAGAATCACAAGCATATCGCTGCACTCGCTGCACTCACATTAACATCTGCTAACCACGTATATGTGACCAATAAAATCTGATTTGATTTGATATACAGTGCCTTCAGAAACTGTTCAGACACCTTGACCTTTTCCACATTTTGTTACGTTACAGCCTAATTCTAAAATGGATAAAACATTTAAAAATACTCAGCAATCTACACATAATACTCCATAATGACAAAGCAAAAACAATTATTGACATTTTTGTAAATGTATCAAAATTGAAAGACAGAAATACCTTATTTACATGAGTATTCATCCACTTTGCCATGAGACTCAAAATTAAGCTCAGGTGTATCCTGTTTGCATTGATCATCCTTCAAATATTTCTACAACTTGATTGGAGTCCACTTGTGGTAAATTCAATTGATTGGACATGATTTGGAAAGACACACAACTGTCTATATAAGGTCCCACAGTTCACAGTGCATGTCAGAGCAAAACCCAAGCCATGATGTCGAGAAGGAATTGCCCGTAGAGCTCCGAGACAGGATTGTGTCGAGACACAGATCTGGGAAAGTGTACAATTAATTTTTTTGTTGCATTGAAGGTCCCCAAGAACACAGTGGCCTCCATAATTTTTAAATGGAAGAAGTTTGGAACCACCAAGAGTCTTCCTAAAGCTAGCCGCCCAGCCAAATTGAGCAATCGGGGGAGAAGGGCCATGGTTAGGGAGGTGACCAAAAACCTGATGATCACTCTGACAGAGCTCTAGAGCTTCTGTGGAGATGGGAGAACCTTCCAGAAGGACAACCATGTCTGCAGCACTCCACCAATCAGGCATTTATGGTAGAGTGGCCAGAGAGAAGCTTCTACTCAGTAAAAGGCACGACAGCCCGCTTGGAGTTGCCAAAAGGCACATAAAGAACACACAGACCATGAGAAACAAGATTGAACTCTTTGGCCTGAATGCCAAGCGTCATGTCTGGAGGAAACCTGACACCATGAAGCATGGTGGTGGCAGCATCATGCTGTGGGGATGTTTTCTGTGGTGGCAGCATTGTGCTGTGGGGATGTTTTTCAGCGGCAGGGACTGGGAGACTAGTCAGGATCGAGGCAAAGGTGAATGGAGCAAAGTACAGAGAGATCCTTGATGGAAACCTGTTCAAGAGACGCCTAAAGGACTCTCAGACCAGGAGAAACAAGATTCTCTGGTCTGATGAAACCAAGATTGAACCCTTTGGCCTGAATGCCAAGCGTTATGTCTGGAGGAAACCTGGTACCATGAAAAGCATGGTGGTGGCAGCATCATGAAATGGCACCGGAGAAGAAGGCTGAGATTTTTACCTGTCCCAAAGCGAATATGTTTCATGTTAGTTTATTTGTGTTTAATCGTAACGTATTTTTGTACGTAATTTGTAAATAATGTTGCCTCTACTGTCTCTTATGACCGAAAATAACTTCCGGACTGGCAGAATCCTTTTTTCCTTTAACAAGTCTGACGAGCCCGACGTGAACGATATACTGCTTTCTCGGGGACAGGCCCAGATCCCGTGATTTGCGTGAAGAGGCAGAGAAAGGGGCCAATTCCTTCCATTCTGCAAGCAAACATGCAATCTTCGGATGGAACAGTAGTGGAGAGGGTAGTAAGTTTTAAGTTCCTCGGCATACACATCACAGACAAACTGAATTGGTCCACTCACACAGACAGCATCATGAAGAAGGCGCAGCAGCGCCTTCAACCTCAGGAGGCTAAAAATCTGGCTTGTCACCAAAAGCACTCACAAACTCTACAGATGCACAATCGAGAGCATTCTGGCGGGCTGTATCACCGCCTGGTAGGCAACTTCTCCGCCCACAACCGTAAGGCTCCCAGAGGGTAGTGAGGTCTGCACAACGTATCACCGGAGGCCAAGAGACTGAAAAACAGCTTCTATCTCAAGGCCATCAGACTGTTAAACAGCCACCACTAACATTAAGTGGCTGCTGCCAACACACTGACTCAACTCCAGCCACTTTAATAATGGGAATTGATAGAAAGGATG
>NW_026999800.1:0-9655 GCF_036934945.1 Oncorhynchus masou masou
CACACACCCTGCAACACACACCCTGCAACACACACCCTGCAACACACACCCTGCAACACACACCCTGCAACACACACCCTGCAACACACACCCTGCAACAGATACACACAAACACACACCAGATACACGCACACACCCTGCAACACACACACCTGCAACAGATACACACAAACACACACACTCCAGATACACGCACACATCCTGCAACACACACCCTGCAACACACACCCCAGCAACACACACCCTGCAACACACACCCTGCAACACACACCCTGCAACACACACCCTGCAACAGATACACACAAACACACACCAGATACACGCACACACCCTGCAACACACACCCTGCAACAGATACCCTGCAACAGAGACACACAAACACACACACTCCAGATACACGCACACACCCTGCAACACACACCCTGCAACAGATACACACAAACACACACACTCCAGATACACGCACACACCCTGCAACACATACCCTGCAACAGAGACACACAAACACACACACTCCAGATACACGCACACACCCTGCAACACACACCCTGCAACAGATACACACAAACACACACACTCCAGATACACGCACACACCCTGCAACACACACTCCAGATACACGCACACACCCTGCAACACACACTCCAGATACACGCACACACCCCTGCAACACACACTCCAGATACACGCACACACCCTGCAACACACACTCCAGATACACGCA
The DNA here is from genome assembly GCF_036934945.1 of Oncorhynchus masou masou. NCBI lineage: Eukaryota > Metazoa > Chordata > Actinopteri > Salmoniformes > Salmonidae > Oncorhynchus > Oncorhynchus masou. The sequence goes on from NW_026999800.1 coordinate 725, forward strand.
CACACCCTGCAACACACTCTCCAGATACACGCACACACCCTGCAACACACACTCCAGATACACGCACACACCCTGCAACACACACTCCAGATACACGCACACACCCTGCAACACACACCCTGCAACAGAGACACACAAACACACACACTCCAGATACACGCACACACCCTGCAACACACACTCCAGATACACGCACACACCCTGCAACACACACTCCAGATACACGCACACACCCTGCAACACACACTCCAGATACACGCACACACCCTGCAACACACACCCTGCAACAGAGACACACAAACACACACACTCCAGATACACGCACACACCCTGCAACAGATACCCTGCAACAGAGACACACAAACACACACACTCCAGATACACGCACACACCCTGCAACACACACCCTGCAACACACACCCTGCAACACACACCCTGCAACACACACCCTGCAACACACACCCTGCAACAGATACCCTGCAACAGAGACACACAAACACACACACTCCAGATACACGCACACACCCTGCAACAGATACCCTGCAACAGAGACACACAAACACACACTCCAGATACGCACACACCCTGCAACAGATACCCTGCAACAGAGACACATAAACACAAACAATCCAGATACACGCACACACCTCCTGCAACAGATACCCCTGCAACAGAGACCCACAAACACACACACCCAGATACACGCACACACCCTGCAACAGATACCCTGCAACACACCTCTACAACAGAGACACACAAACACACACACTCCAGATACGCACACCCTGCAACAAGAGACACACAAACACACACTCAGATACCTTTTACCCATAAACACACACACCCTGCAACAGATACCCTGCAACAGAGACACACAAACACACACACTCAGATACACGCACACACCCTGCAACGAATGCCCTGCAACACACACCCTGCAACAGAGACACAAACACACACACTCCAGATACACGCACACACCCTGCAACACATACCCTGCAACAGAGACACACAAACACACACACTCCAGATACACGCACACACCTCCCTGCAACACACAATTCTGCAACAGAGACACTCAGATAAACACACACACCCAGATACACGCACACACCCTGCAACAGATACCCTGCAACAGAGACACACAAACACACACACTCCAGATACACGCACACACCCTGCAACACACACCCTGCAACAGAGACACACAAACACACACACTCCAGATACACACACCCTGCAACAGATACCCTGCAACAGAGACACACAAACACACACTCCAGACACGCCACCCTGACACCCTGCAACGCACACACTCCAGATACACGCACAACCCTGCAACAGATACCCTGCAACAGAGACACACAAACACACACACTCCAGATACACGACACACAAACACACACCCTGCAACAGATACCCTGCAACAGAGACACACAAACACACACCTCCAGATACACGCACACACCCTGCAACACACACCCTGCAACAGAGACACACAAACACACACACTCCAGATACAGCACACACCCTGCAACAGATACCCTGCAACAGAGACACACAAAACACACACACTCCAGACACACGCACCCTGCAACAGATACCCTGCAACAGAGACACACAAACACACACACTCCAGATACACGCACACACCCTGCAACACACCCCTGCAACAGATACCCTGCAACAGAGACACACAAACACACACACTCCAGATACACGCACACACCCTGCAACACACACCCTGCAACAGAGACACACAAACACACACACTCCAGATACACGCACACACCCTGCAACACACACCCTGCAACAGAGACACACAAACACACACACTCCAGATACACGCACACACCCTGCAACACATACCCTGCAACAGAGACACACAAACACACACACTCCAGATACACGCACACACCCTGCAACACACACCCTGCAACAGAGACACACAAACACACACACTCCAGATACACGCACACCCTGCAACACACACCCTGCAACAGAGACACACAAACACACACACTCCAGATACACGCACACACCCTGCAACAGAGACACACAAACACACACCCTGCAACAGATACCCTGCAACAGAGACACACAAACACACACACTCCAGATACACGCACACACCCTGCAACAGAGACACACAAACACACACACTCCAGATACACGCACACACCCTGCAACAGATACCCTGCAACAGAGACACACAAAAACACACACTCCAGACACACGCACACACCCTACAACACATACCCTGCAACAGAGACACACAAACACACACACTCCAGATAAACGCACACACCCTGCAACAGACACCCTGCAACAGAGACACACAAACACACACACTCCAGATACACGCACACACCCTGCAACAGATACCCTGCAACAGAGACACACAAACACACACACTCCAGATACGCACACACCCTGCAACAGATACCCTGCAACAGAGACACACAAACACACACACTCAGATACACGCACACACCCTGCAACAGATACCCTGCAACAGAGACACACAAACACACACACTCCAGATACACGCACACACCCTGCAACACATACCCTGCAACAGAGACACACAAACACACACACTCCAGATACACGCACACACCCTGCAACAGATACCCTGCAACAGAGACACAAACACACACACTCCAGATACACGCACACACCCTGCAACACACACCCTGCAACAGAGACACACAAACACACACACTCCAGATGCACGCACACACCCTGCAACAGATACCCTGCAACAGAGACACACAAACACACACACTCCAGATACACGCACACACCCTGCAACACACCCTGCAACAGAGACACACAAACACACACACTCCAGATACACGCACACACCCTGCAACAGATACCCCTGCAACAAAAGACACACAAACACACACCCAGAACACGCACACACCCTGCAACAGATACCCTGCAACAGAGACACACAAACACACACACTCCAGATACACGCACACACCCTGCAACAGACCCTGCAACAGAGACACACAAACAACACACACTCCAGATACACGCACACACCACTGCAACAGATACCCTGCAACAGAGACACACAAACACACACACTCCAGATACACGCACACACCCTGCAACACACACCCCAACAGATACCCTGCAACAGAGACACACAAACACACACACTCCAGATACACGCACACACCCTGCAACAGATACCCTGCAACAGAGACACACAAACACACACACTCCAGATACACGCACACACCCTGCAACAGATACCCTGCAACAGAGACACACAAACACACACACTCCAGATACACGCACACACCCTGCAACAGATACCCTGCAACAGAGACACACAAACACACACACTCCAGATACACGCACACACCCTGCAACACATACCCTGCAACAGAGACACACAAACACACACTCCAGATACACGCACACACCCTGCAACACATACCCTGCAACAGAGACACACAAACACACACACTCCAGATACGCACACACCCTGCAACAGATACCCTGCAACAGAGACACACAAACACACACACTCCAGATACACGCACACACCCTGCAACAGACACCCTGCAACAGAGACACACAAACACACACACTCCAGATACACGCACACACACCCTGCAACAGAGACACACAAACTCCAGATACACACACACTCCAGATACCCTGCAACACACACCCTGCAACAGATACCCTGCAACAGAGACACACAAACACACACACTCCAGATACACGCACACACCCTGCAACAGAGACCCTGCAACACACACACTCCAGAACACACACACTCCAGATACAACACACACCCTGCAACAGATACCCTGCAACAGAGACACACAAAAACACACACTCCAGACACACGCACACACCCTACCCTGCAACACATACCCTGCAACAGAGACACACAAACACACACACTCCAGATACACGCACACACCCTGCAACAGATACCCTGCAACAGAGACACACAAACACACACACTCCAGATACACGCACACACCCTGCAACACACCCACAAACACACACACTCCAAACACACACACTCCAGCAACACACACCCCTGCAAACTTTACACCCTGCAACAGAGACACACAAACACACACACTCCAGATACACGCACACACCCTGCAACAGATACCCTGCAACACACACCCTGCAACAGAGACACAAAACACACACTCCAGATACACGCACACACCCTGCACAGATACCCTGCAACAGAGACACACAAACACACACACTCCAGATACACGCACACACCCTGCAACACACACCCTGCAACAGAGACACACAAACACACACACACTCCAGATACACGCACACACCCTGCAACAGATGCCCTGCAACAGAGACACACAAACACACACACTCCAGATACACGCACACACCCTGCAACAGAGACCCACAACAGAGACACACAAACACACACCCCAACAGAGACACACAAACACACCCTCCAGACACACGCACACACCCTGCAACACACACCCTGCAACAGAGACACACAAACACACACACTCAGATACACGCACACACCCTGCAACACCCTGCAACAGAGACACACAAACACACACACTCAGACACACCCCACACACCCACCAACACATACCCTGCAACGAGACACACAAAAAACACACTCCAGATACACGCACACACCCTACAACTGTACCACTGCAACAGAGACACACAAACACACACACTCCAGATACACGCACACACCCTGCAACACACACCCCTGCAACAGAGACACACAAACACACACACTCAGATACACGCACACACCCTGCAACAGACCACCCCTGCAACAGAGACACACAAACACACACACTCCAGATACACGCACACACCCTACAACAGTTACCCTGCAACAGAGACACACAAACACACACACTCCAGATACACGCACACACCCCTGCAACACACACCCTGCAACAGAGACACACAAACACACACACACTCAGATACTGCGCACACACCCTGCAACACATACCCTGCAACAGAGACACACAAACACACACACTCCAGATACACGCGCACACCCTGCAACACACACCCTGCAACAGAGACACACAAACACACACACTCCAGATACACGCACCACACACCCTGCAACTACACACCCTGCAACAGAGAACACAAACACACACACTCCAGATACACGCACACACCCTGACACACAAACACACCCTGCAACAGATACCCTGCAACAGAGACACACAAACACACACACTCCAGATACACGCACACACCCTGCAACACACACCCTGCAACAGAGACACACAAACACCTCAAGATACGCACACCCTGCAACAGAGACACACACAAACACACACCTGCAACACATACCCTGCAACAAGGACACACAAACACACACACTCCAGATACTGCGCACACACCCTGCAACAGAGACACACAAACACACACACTCCAGATACGCACACACCCTGCAACAGATACCCTGCAACAGAGACACACAAACACACACACTCCAGATACGCACACACCCTGCAACACACACCCTGCAACAGATACCCTGCAACAGAGACACACAAACACACACACTCCAGATACACGCACACACCCTGCAACACATACCCTGCAACAGAGACACACAAACACACACACTCCAGATACACGCACACACCCTGCAACACATACCCTGCAACAGAGACACACAAACACACACACTCCAGATACACGCACACACCCTGCAACACACACCCTGCAACAGAGACACACAAACACACACACTCCAGATACACGCACACACCCTGCAACAGAGACACACAACACACACCCTGCAACACATACCCTGCAACAGAGACACACAAACACACACACTCCAGATACACGCACACACCCTACAACCTGCAACAGAGACACACAAACACACACACTCCAGATACACGCACACACCCTGCAACAGATACCCTGCAACAGAGACACACAAACACACACACTCCAGATACACGCACACACCCTGCAACACACACCCTGCAACAGAGACACACAAACACACACACTCCAGATACACGCACACACCCTGCAACAGATACCCTGCAACAGAGACACACAAAAACACACACTCCAGACACACGCACACACCCTACAACACATACCCTGCAACAGAGACACACAAACACACACACTCCAGATACACGCACACACCCTGCAACAGATACCCTGCAACAGAGACACACAAACACACACACTCCAGATACACGCACACACCCTGCAACACACACCCTGCAACAGAGACACACAAACACACACACTCCAGATACACGCACACACCCTGCAACACACACCCTGCAACAGAGACACACAAACACACACACTCCAGATACACGCACACACCCTGCAACACATACCCTGCAACAGAGACACACAAACACACACACTCCAGATACACGCACACACCCTGCAACACACACCCTGCAACAGAGACACACAAACACACACACTCCAGATACACGCACACACCCTGCAACACATACCCTGCAACAGAGACACACAAACACACACACTCCAGATACACGCACACACCCTGCAACACACACCCTGCAACAGAGACACACAAACACACACACTCCAGATACACGCACACACCCTGCAACACACACCCTGCAACAGAGACACACAAACACACACACTCCAGATACACGCACACACCCTGCAACAGAGACACACAAACACACACCCTGCAACAGATACCCTGCAACAGAGACACACAAACACACACACTCCAGATACACGCACACACCCTGCAACAGAGACACACAAACACACACACTCCAGATACACGCACACACCCTGCAACAGATACCCTGCAACAGAGACACACAAAAACACACACTCCAGACACACGCACACACCCTACAACACATACCCTGCAACAGAGACACACAAACACACACACTCCAGATAAACGCACACACCCTGCAACACACACCCTGCAACAGAGACACACAAACACACACACTCCAGATACACGCACACACCCTGCAACAGATACCCTGCAACAGAGACACACAAACACACACACTCCAGATACACGCACACACCCTGCAACAGATACCCTGCAACAGAGACACACAAACACACACACTCCAGATACACGCACACACCCTGCAACAGATACCCTGCAACAGAGACACACAAACACACACACTCCAGATACACGCACACACCCTGCAACACACACCCTGCAACAGAGACACACAAACACACACACTCCAGATACACGCACACACCCTGCAACAGATACCCTGCAACAGAGACACACAAACACACACACTCCAGATACACGCACACACCCTGCAACACATACCCTGCAACAGAGACACACAAACACACACACTCCAGATACACGCACACACCCTGCAACACATACCCTGCAACAGAGACACACAAACACACACACTCCAGATACACGCACACACCCTGCAACACACACCCTGCAACAGAGACACACAAACACACACACTCCAGATACACGCACACACCCTGCAACAGAGACACACAAACACACACCCTGCAACACATACCCTGCAACAGAGACACACAAACACACACACTCCAGATACACGCACACACCCTGCAACAGAGACACACAAACACACACACTCCAGATACACGCACACACCCTGCAACAGATACCCTGCAACAGAGACACACAAACACACACACTCCAGATACACGCACACACCCTGCAACACACACCCTGCAACAGATACCCTGCAACAGAGACACACAAACACACACACTCCAGATACACGCACACACCCTGCAACAGATACCCTGCAACAGAGACACACAAACACACACACTCCAGATACACGCACACACCCTGCAACACACACCCTGCAACAGAGACACACAAACACACACACTCCAGATACACGCACACACCCTGCAACACATACCCTGCAACAGAGACACACAAACACACACACTCCAGATACACGCACACACCCTGCAACAGATACCCTGCAACAGAGACACACAAACACACACACTCCAGATACACGCACACACCCTGCAACACATACCCTGCAACAGAGACACACAAACACACACACTCCAGATACACGCACACACCCTGCAACAGATACCCTGCAACAGAGACACACAAACACACACACTCCAGATACACGCACCACACCCTGCAACACACACCCTGCAACAGAGACACACAAACACACACACTCCAGATACACGCACACACCCTGCAACAGATACCCTGCAACAGAGACACACAAACACACACACTCCAGATACACGCACACACCCTGCAACAGATACCCTGCAACAGAGACACATAAACACAAACAATCCAGATACACGCACACACCCTGCAACAGATACCCTGCAACAAAGACACACAAACACACACACTCCAGATACACGCACACACCCCTGCAACAGATACCCTGCAACAGAGACACACAAAACACACACACTCCAGATACACGCACACACCCTGCAACAGATACCCTGCAACAGAGACACACAAACACACACACTCCAGATACACGCACACACCATGCAACAGATACCCTGCAACAGAGACACACAAACACACACACTCCAGATACACGCACACACCCTGCAAACAGATACCCTGCAACAGAGACACACAAACACACACACTCCAGATACACGCACACACCCTGCAACAGATACCCTGCAACAGAGACACACAAACACACACACTCCAGATACACGCACACACCCTGCAACAGATACCCTGCAACAGAGACACACAAACACACACACTCCAGATACACGCACACACCCTGCAACAGATACCCTGCAACAGAGACACACATAAACATATACATTGACATTGGGAGTCCATTATCAGATATAACCAGGGAGCTAAGCAGCTGGAGAGAGGAGCCAGTTATAAGAGTG
>NW_026999801.1:0-9655 GCF_036934945.1 Oncorhynchus masou masou
CAGTATCTTGCAGGATTCAAGGATTGTAAGAGTTGTTGCCCTGTTCCTTCCTCTGCAATTGTCATTCTAATGGAATCCAGAAATAACAAAACCCTGTCCACAATCATTTACATCAAAAGGTGCAAAGCATCTACATCAAATTAAATATTTTTCATGATCAAATAACATATAAAACAACCACTTTTTTGTGCAGTATTAATTGACCATCCTTACAAACCACTTAATGTAAATGTACATTACTGTATTGGCTGGTCAGAATGGTCATCTAGGGTTTGTACCTGTTGACTTTCCATCGCCATGAGGAAAAACAATGCACAATACAGTAATTGAGTACATTGAGACATCAAGTGGTTTGTGATGATGTGGCTCAGTTGTAGAGCATGGCGCTTGCAATGCTACAATTGTGGGTTTGAGTCCCAAGGGGGACCAGTACAAATAAGTAAGAATATGTATGCACTCACTACTGTAAGTTGCTCTGTATAAGCGTGTCTAGGAAAATGAAAGAATAGACCATTTGATTTCACATAGATTTAAGTTGCATTTGCGAAGTATTTCAGAAACTGGAAAACATAATCAGGCAAGTGCTTTTATGTTCCACAAGTATTATCAGATTAATTGTTTTGTACAGATAAATAAGAGACGCAAATGCTAGTAAACACACAACTACATTTAGTTTCACAAAAGTAGTGCACTGTACCTTTACTAGTCCTGTATTAGCGGTCGGCAAAAATATTACAGCACCCCCACCCCCAAATGACTTGGCTATTGGTAGCTAGCTGGGAAGGGCTCATCAGGAAGTCTGACTGATCCAAATCCATTCGTCTCCACACTCGACTCAGCTGCGCGACATACTGTATGTTATTAATTTGTGCGGCGTGTCTGGATAGCCTCTCTCCTTCCCTATGGAAAATGGCCGCAGAAGAAATGGCATCAGTTTTACGGGCGCCCAACCAATTGTGATATTATGTGGTGGGTTTTCGTGTTATTTTTAACTTATTTTGTACATAATGATTCTGCAACCGTATTTTACGGCAAAAAAGAGCTTCTTGATATCAGGACAGCGATCACTGACCTCCGGATTAGCTAAAAAAAATTCAACAAGCAAGGACGCACAGGACATTCTCCAAACACCCTACAAGGCCAACATCCCCGTTATTTGCAAGAGGAAGAAACGCGGGTTCAGGGGACACGAATATCCTACCAACGGGACATCAAAAACTGGAATATCCTATGTTTCATGGAATCGTGGCTGAATGACTACATGGATATTCAGCTAGCGGTATATACGCTGCACCGGGCAAGATAGAACAGCACACTCCGGTAAGACGAGGGGGGATGATCTGTGCTTATTTGTAAACAACAGCTGTTGCACAAAATCTGAGGAAGTCTCTAGATTTTGCTCGCCTGAAAGTAGAGTATATTATGATAAATTGCAGGCCACACTATTTGCTAGAGTTTTCAGTTACTTTTTGTGGCTTTTTTATTTACAACCACAGACAGATGCTGGCACTAAGACCGCACTCAGTAAGCTGTATAAGGAAATAAGCTAACAGGGAAACCACTCACCCCGTGGCGGCACTCCTAGTGGCCGGAGACTTCAATGCAGGGAAACTTAAATCAGTTCCACCAATTTTCCACCAATGTTAAATGTGGAATCAGAAGGAAATTCTAGATCACCTGTACTCCACACACAGAGACGCATACAAAGCTCTCCCTCGCCCTCCATTTGGTAAATCCGACCACAACTCTATCCTCCTGATTCCTGATTACAAGCAAAAATTAAAGCAGGAAGCACCAGTGCACCAGTCTATAAAAAAGTGGTCAGATGAAGCAGATGCTAAACTACAGGACTGTTTTGCTATTACAGACTGGAACATGTTCCGGGATTCGTCCCATGGCATTGAGGAGTACACCACATCAGTCACTGGCTTTATCAATAAGTGCATCGATGACGTTGTCCCCACAGTGACTGTGCGTACATTCCCCAACCAGAAGCCATGGATTACAGGAAACATTCACACTGAGCTAAGGGCAGAGCTGCAGCTTTCAAGGTGTGACCTCTAACCCGGAAGCTTACAAGAAATCCTGCTATGCCTTCCGACGAACCATCAAACAGGCAAAGGCCAATACAGGGCTAAGATTGAATCATACTACCGGCTCCGACACTCGCCTTATGTGGCAGGGCTTGCAACTATTACAGACTACAAAGGAAGCACAGCCGTGAGCTGCCCAGTGACACAAGCCTACCAGACGCAGGTAAATCACTTCTATGCTCGCTTCGATGCAAGCATCACTGAGACAAGCATCAGCTATTCCGGACGACTGTGTGATCACGCTCTATGTAGCCGATGTGAGTAAGACCTTTAAACAGGTCAACATACACAAGGCTGCGTGGCCAGGCTGATTACCAGGACATGTGCTCCGGGCATGTGCTGACCAACTGGCAGGTGTCTTCACTGACATTTTCAACATGTCCCTGATTGAGTCTGTAAAACCAACATGGTCAGTCCACCCTTGCCTTAATTTCAACTTCCAAATACATTATTTTTGTTTTTTGGTGCGATCAGGAGGATTTGGCACAAACATAGATGTCCATGATTGATTCAATCCGGTCTGGACCAAATCTGAACCAATCATAAACGTCTGTTTCATAAGTGTGGAGAGCACAGTAGAGTACAATAAAATAACATAAAAAGAGCAGAGTATAGTTCAGTACAGTACAGTTCTTTACTGTACAGTACTGTGCAGTATAATAGATTAGAGTAAAGTTTGGTGCAGTACACAGTAGAGCACACTAGAGTTAAGTACACAATAGTATACTGTACTGTACTGAACTGTATATTCTACTGTGATGTACTGTACTGAACTCTACTGTATTGTACTGTATTGAACTATACACTACTTTCATGTACTCTACCGTTCTCTACTATACTCTACTATACTGTAATTAGCTCTACCCTACTGTACTAAACTCTACTGTTCTGTGCTGTACTGTACTCTGCTGTACTCTACTGAGCTCTAATGTGCTGAACTTCTATGATTAGTTCAGATTAGGTCGGTCTGGAAAACATATTTTTTATTGCAGAAATTATTTTACCATTTGATTCTTTTTCAGTACATGTGTTTTTGTGAAATGTTCAGGGTTAACTGTTAAAAGTAGTCCATGTGATTTGAAATCAATGTTCTTTGTTTGGCATACATTTTTAAGTGGAAAATCTGACTATCAGCTCAATTCCGTTATAATGAAATTGCCCAAAATGGCGAAGTGGAAACAAAGTGGAAACTAACCATGATTTTGGACTCCCTGTCCTGCAGCCAAATCAAATCAAATTTCAATCAAATGTATTTATAAAACCCTTTTACATCACCAGATTTCACAATGTCCTATATAGAAACCCAGCCTAAAATCCCAAACAGCAAGCATTGCAGATGTAGAAGCACGTGGCTAGGAAAAACTCCCTAGAAAGGCAGGAACCTAGGAAGAAACCTCGAGAGAAACCAGGGTTCTGAGCGGTGGCCAGTCCTCTTCTGGCTGTGGCGGATGGATATTGTAAGAGCACATGGCCATTATGTCAAAACAAGGTAGCAGGTCCAGTGAACAGGTCAGGGTTCCATAGTCTCAAGCAGAACAGCTGACACTGGGGCAGCAGCCCGACCAAGTGGACTGGGGACAGCCAGTCAGTCATCAGGCCAGGTAGTCCTGAGGCATGGTCCTAGGGCTCAGGTCCTTCGGGAGGGGAGAGGGGAGATAGATAATTAGAGAGAGCATACTAAATAAACACAGGAAACCAGATAAAACAGGAGAATTACACCAGATATAACAGACTGACCCTAGCTCCGCCGGGACATAGACTATTGTAGCATAGATACTGGAGGCTGAGACAAGGGTGGGTCAGGGGACACTGTGCCTCCAGTCCATATACCAACGGGACAGGGCCAACCAGGCAGGAGAGAATGAATGCCACTACCAAGACAGCCTCAGTACTGCTAAAGGATATCAACAGACCACCAACTACTAACCCAGAGCAAGACTGAGACAAGGCCGATGATGATGAGAGTGAAGTGCCTCACTTTCCGGAGATGTGTTTGCTAGCTTATAGTGTATTTTTGCCACTGCTCAGTCTGTCTTTGATATGATCGAATGTAAGTGTGCATTATGACCAGTAGCCTAACATGTAAACATAATATTCAGAATTGTGTATATTTATTTACTAGGATGGTAGGCCTAAAACTGTAACACACAAGTTAACATATATTTGACACTGTTGCCCTCTGTTGGGCATAGTTGATAACACATGTACATGTCTGTAAGTGAGCTGAGTCATATACAAACTCATTTCCCACCATCATATTCATTCTCTCATGTTGTCTCTGTATCATACTGTACATTGTAATATGTGACAAAGCATGAAGGACAGATACATAGGAATGAAAACCCTGTGTTCATTGCTGTGCTGTTGAGGTAACAGCTACAGTGCCTTCAGAAAGTATTCACACCCCTTGACTTTTTCCACGTTTTGTTGAGTTAGAAAGTGGAATTAAAATTGATTTAATTGTTATATTTTTTTGTCAACGATCTACACAAAATACTCTGTAATGTCAAATTGGAAGAACAATTTTTGAATGTGTAAAAAAACTAATGAAAAACAAATATATCAAAGATGGATGGGTTAGCTGACGACATCACTCAAACGATTTGTGCATGCTTAATGGGGCAGACGTTCGCGGTGTTATAATTCTGGATGGCAAGATTGAGAAGAAACTGCTATGTGGGGAATCGTAAGTGGTTTGTTTCATCTTGATCTTGATTTCATGTCAATGCTAATATGGCTACAATTCACTAGCCATATTAACCAACAACTGTAACGATGTATTTGAGAGACAACAAGTGCTCATTGTGCAAATCATTTCTGTTTTCAATAAACATTGGAGATTAATTATAGCTTACATTTGTCAACGATCTAAAGCCAACCCTGTCTGTTTTCCCCATAGTTGTGCACGCGTCAGTTTTGTTGCTAAACAACTAACCCTGAATAAGTATTCAACCCATATTATTCTACATTGAATAACATAGTAAAAATAAAGAAAAACACTTGAATGAGAAGGTGTGTTGAAACTTTTGACAGGTACTGTATATATTTGCGTGCATGTATACAGTATAATTCAAAAGTTTGGACACATCTCTCATTCAAAGACTTTCTTTATTTTTTACTATTTTATACATTGTAGAATAATTAATAATTGTAAAACTATGAAATGATACATATGAAGCTCGTGTAGTAAACCAAAAAAGTGTTAAACAAATCAAATGTATTTTATATTTGAGGAGAATGTTCAAAGTAGCCGCCCTTGCCTTGATGACAGCTTTGCACACGTTTGGCATTCTCTCAACCAGCTTCACCTGGAATGCTTTTCCAACAGTCTTGAAGGACTTCCCACATATGCTGAGCACTTGTTGGCTGATTTTCCTTCACTCTGCAGTCCAATTCATCCCAAACAGCCTGGAGGTGTGTTGGGTCATCGCCCTGTTGAAAACCAAATGATACTCCCACTAAGCGCAAATCAGATGGGATGGCGTATCACTGCAGAGTGCTGTGGTAGCCATGCTGTTAAGTGTGCCTTGAATACTAAATAAATCACAGACAGTGTCACCAGCAAAGCACCCCCATTCCAACACACCCCTCCTCCATGCTTCATGGTGGGTTCCACACATGCAGAGATAATCCATTCACCTACTCTGCGTCTTGCAAAGACACAACAGTTGGAACCAAAAATTTCAAATTTGGACTCATCAGACCAAAGGACAGATTTCCACTGGTCTAATGTCCATTGCTCGTGTTTCTTGGACCAAGCAAGTCTCTTCCTTTTATTGAAGTCCTTTAGTAGTGGTTTCTTTGCAGAAATTTGACCATGAAGGCCTGATTCAGCAGCCTCCTCTGAACAGTTGATGTTGAGATGTATCTGTTACCTGAACTCTGAAGCATTTATTTGGGCTGCAATCTGAGGTGCAGTTAACTCTAATGAACTTATCCTCTGCAGCAGAGGTAACTCTAGGTCTTCCTTTCCTGTGGCGGTCCTCATCATGAGAGCCAGTTTCATAGCACTTGATGACTTTTACGACTGCAAAAGTAATGATGGATTGTCATTTCTCTTTGCTTATTTGAGCTGTTCTTGCCATAATATGGACTTGGTCTTTTACCAAAGAGAGCTGTCTTCTGTATACACCCCTACATTTTCACAACACAACTGATTGTCTCAAACGCATTACAGTTTTTTACAATCGCTAGGACCCATTTCACAATACTTAGGTCACTTTTTCAAAACTCTTCACACAGTCTATGTGGGCAAGACTGTGGATAATTTTGTATTGCTTTGGCACAAAATGCACTCAATGACTACATCTTTCAAATTTCATGAATTATTTTCTCACTCAGACACAACCACCACCAAAACTCCATGTACCTACAGGCCAATTTGCACATGTTAACATACTTTTTCAAAACTGTTAAACTTAAGTTTAAACCTAACATAACACAAAATTAAACAAGACAGTAATATAAAATATATTCCATATCTGAAAGATTAAATACTATCAAAACAATTAGACAAACCACAGCTGATTCCCATTGTAGCTGAACATCAACCCAGGTGTTCATCTTTCAATTCATTACCATCTATACAAAAGGGGACACATTTTAGGAATAATGCTGTACTGTAATGTAAACATGGACCCAGCCAGATATAGAGAAGTGGCTGATAGAAAAGAAGAGTGGCTGGGAGAGGGGAGAGGGAGAGGAGCATGTATGTGGTGGAAGAAGACTGAGAGGAAGATCAAGAGCTGTAGTCAAATCAAATGTATTTGTCACATACACATGGTTAGCAGATGTTAATGCGAGCGTAGCGAAATGTGTGTGCTTCTAGTTCCGACAATGCAGTAATAACCAACGAGTAATCTAACCTAACAATTTCACAACAACTACCTTATACACACAAGTGTAAAGGGATAAAGAATATGTACATAAAGATATATGAACGAGTGATGGTACAGAACGGCATAGGCAAGATGCAATAGATGGTATCGAGTACAGTATATACATGTGAGATGAGTAATGTAGGGTATGTAAACAAAGTGGCATAGTTTAAAGGGGCTAGTGATACATGTATTACATAAAGATGCAGTAGATTATATAGAGTACAGTATATACATATACATATGAGATGAGTAATGTAGGGTATGTAAACATTATATTAAGTAGCATTGTTTAAAGTGGCTTGTAACGGCTTTCTTCTTGGGAAGGAGAGGACCAAAGTGTTCATCTTATTTAATAATAAATACAAATTGAACACTTCCAATACAAAATAACCAACGTGGCAAAACCGAAACAGTCCTATCTGATGCAGAAAACACAAGAACTATGGTCAGAACGTGACATGGCTAAATGTAAATGTAAATGTAGTGATAGTCTCAGATTAGATTAGGGCTACTAATGGTTCCATGTAATAAATCATGGTCTATCAATGAGAGAGGCTGGTCTGGAGAGTGCAGCCAAATCTGCAACGGTCAACAGTGGCATCTATTCTGAGAAATTCTGGCAAAACAACAGTAAGAAATGTGATTGGGAAACGAGCCACAGTGGATGTCCTGGGCCAGAGGGATGCCAATATCACAATGTGTGCAGAAATATCCTCTGATGGATTGCTGTTGCACAAACCGATAATTGGGCCTCATTTCATTCCTGGATGACCTCTATATGGAAAGGTTGTGACAGGTGAGGAAAGGGTTGCAGTGAGGCGAAATCAGCCAACGTTTGTAAATGTATGGGACAATGTGGCATTTCACCAGTCCCGTGCAGTCACAGAGTGGTGTGCAGCCCATCCCAGGATGGGGTCGCTTTTCCTCCCACCTTACTCTCCAACTCTCTGTCCCTTTCAGGTTTGATGGTAAATTGAGATACAGAGAATGTCACCGAGCTGGGCTGTATTGATAAAATGTAAAGATCAATGTCTCCCGTAACCAATTTTTTCATCCGTGTTTTTTACTTATATGACAAATGTGCACATTGTAATACTGTCATACCCTCACCGTCATTGGGGTCACAGTATGGCTCCTGCCACGAGGTGACAAAGACCACTAAACAACAACAAGCCGTAGATCAAAAAAAAAAAAATAATCATGTTGAAAAAAACGTTTTATAATAGATGATGAATAAAATCATTTCAAAACCTGCACAATATTCTGAACATTGTATTTGTTTCAATGACCAATATAGTGGAGTAACCTATGTGAATTGAGCATATTTTGCAGCCAACTCCCTAATCGAAACAAATGGTCTGGTCCGGCCATACGCGTGCCCTCCGCTGCAGTAGCGTACGTTGTGAGTGAAATGCGCTGTCCAAGGGCAGCCTATTGCCACTGTCAGAGGAGGGGTGGACGTGTCGGCTGTAACAGTTTTCTCATCGCTCCAGGTAAGTGCCAATATACCGCTTAAGTTATCAACTCTAAATATCATGTGTATAGTGTGACATTTATTGACTCTGTTCTAGTACATAGCTGTTGTTTCTTTCGCAAAAAAAATCATAAGTCTGGGTTTGCAATGACACAATCCAACATGACTTCAAACTGACGCGCCGGGTGCCCAAATTGATGACCCATGTCGCGCAGCGAGAGTCGAGTGGAGACGAACGGATTCGGTTTAGTCAGTCGTCCTACTGAGCCCTTCTCAGCTAGCTAGTTTGTGCTTGTGGCTGGAAACTTCACCCAGAATTTGAAACTTGTCAGCCGAAGTTGGGACTTGAGTGTAGAATCATTCCGTTTAAATCTGCAATAAATGTTATTTACTTGTCACCCTGGCCTGATATTGGATACACTATTCTAGCTACTCCTCCTCCTGACTACGGCAACCGGGAGCCAAGGGCTCAGACTGCGGCAACCGGGAGCCAAGGACACTGAGCCCCATGTAGTGTTGCCTGCTTGAGGGCAAACTCTCCCCATTGAGCAGCAGACTGTATCATGGTGACATCCACATGGTTGCGCTCAGTCTCAAGTAAGAGTTAGACGTTGATCCATGTTTCTCAAGCGTCAAATTTCGAAGTGGTTCCAAACTTCAAATTTCGAAGTGTTTAAGGTTAAGTTCAGGCATTAATTCCACATTCTTAAGGTAAGGAATTAACTCAACATGGTTAAGGTTTGGGATAAGCTTAAAACTAAAAAATATAAAAAACTTTCTATAGCTGGATTGGAACTTGCATAGGTGGGAAGCAACTGCTGCCTGGTGGGAACAGAAGCAACTCACATCGGAAAGCACCTTGATACAACACCATTGCACTGGTAATGGTGACAACCAGATGGTGACCAATACTCCTTCCCATCAAAATAAACATCACTTTCCTAAGTTTTAACTAGCACCATTGTTGCCAGCTAGCCAGCATGAACTAGGTCCGTGCACAGCCACTGGAAGTAGGTGCTGAGGGTGCTGCAGCACCTCCTGAAAATCTGAATGAAAATATATATATAATAAAAATTAAATATTTCACAAAAGTAGTGCACTGGGGCTTTACTTGGTATTAGCAGACCGATATAGATGTCTGTAGTGCTGGCAAAAAAATATTTTCAGCATCTCTGCTTTGGCAAAAAAAGGTAGTTGTATAATTAAGA
>NW_026999802.1:0-15060 GCF_036934945.1 Oncorhynchus masou masou
CTGGTATAGGACAGTTAACCTATCTGTTAGTGGTTAGACTCTGGTATAGGACAGTTATCCTATCTGTTAGTGGTTAGACTCTGGTATAGGACAGTTAACCTATCTGTTAGTGGTTAGACTATATAACCCCCCCAGATACCAGACAGTTAACCTATCTGTTAGTGGTTAGACTATATAACCCCCCCAGATACCAGACAGTTAACCTATCTGTTAGTGGTTAGACTATATAACCCCCCCAGATACCAGACAGTTAACCTATCTGTTAGTGGTTAGACTCTGGTATAGGACAGTTAACCTATCTGTTAGTGGTTAGACTCTGGTATAGGACAGTTATCCTATCTGTTAGTGGTTAGACTCTGGTATAGGACAGTTATCCTATCTGTTAGTGGTTAGACTCTGGTATAGGACTAAGGGATGCCGTTGGGACTGAAGGGAAATAGAGGGGAGCGAAAAAGAGGGAGGGAAGCTGAATGTTTCAGTAATGAGTTTAGCCCAGGTATACTCCCCCCTCGCTGCCTGCACAGGTGTGTGGTGGACTCAGGTGCAGAGCGAACTCACAGGGATTTATCCCTGTTATGTCACAGGGCACTGTTTCCCATCACACACACAACGTTATTCAGTCATCCTAAAGAGGTGTGTGGTCTTGGTCCACGTGGTGTTGTGTTCCTCAGGCCCTAACGTGGCGTTGTGTTCCTCAGGCCCTAACGTGCGTTGTGTTCCTCAGGCCCCTAACGTGGCGTTGTGTTCCTCAGGCCCTAACGTGGCGTTGTGTTCCTCAGGCCCTAACGTGGCGTTGTGTTCCTCAGGCCCTAACGTGGTCCTGTGTTCCTCAGGCCCTAACGTGGTGTTGTGTTCCTCAGGCCCTAACGTGGCGTTGTGTTCCTCAGGCCCTAACGTGCGTTGTGTTCCTCAGGCCCTAACGTGGCGGTGTGTTCCTCAGGCCCTAACGTGGGCGCTGTGTTCCCAGGCCCCAACGTGGCGTTGTGTTCCTCAGGCCCTAACGTGGCGTTGTGTTCCTCAGGCCCTAACGTGGCGTTGTGTTCCTCAGGCCCTAACGTGGCGTTGTGTTCCTCAGGCCCTGCGTGGCGTTGTGTTCCTCAGGCCCTAACGTGGCGTTGTGTTCCTCAGGCCCTAACGTGGCGTTGTGTTCCTCAGGCCCTAACGTGGCGTTGTGTTTCTCAGGCCCTAACGTGGCGTTGTGTTCCTCAGGCCCTAACGTGGCGTTGTGTTCCTCAGGCCCTAACGTGGCGTTGTGTTCCTCAGGCCCTGCGTGGCGTTGTGTTCCTCAGGCCCTAACGTGGCGTTGTGTTCCTCAGGCCCTAACGTGGCGTTGTGTTCCCAGGCCCTAACGTGGCGCTGTGTTCCTCAGGCCCTAACGTGGCGTTGTGTTCCTCAGGCCCTAACGTGGCGTTGTGTTCCTCAGGCCCTAACGTGGCGTTGTGTTCCTCAGGCCTAACGTGGCGTTGTGTTCCTCCAGGCCCTAACGTGGCGTTGTGTTCCTCAGGCCTCAAACGTGGCGTTGTGTTCCTCAGGCCCTAACGTGGCGTTGTGTTCCTCAGGCCCTAACGTGGCGTTGTGTTCCTCAGGCCCTAACGTGGCGTTGTGTTCCTCAGGCCCTAACGTGGCGTTGTGTTCCTCAGGCCCTAACGTGGCGTTGTGTTCCTCAGGCCTAACGTGGCGTTGTGTTCCTCAGGCCCTAACGTGGCGTTGTGTTCCTCAGGCCCTAACGTGGCGTTGTGTTCCTCAGGCCCTAACGTGGCGTTGTGTTCCTCAGGCCCTAACGTGGCGTTGTGTTCCTCAGGCCCTAACGTGGCGTTGTGTTCCTCAGGCCCTAACGTGGCGTTGTGTTCCTCAGGCCCTAACGTGGCGTTGTGTTCCTCAGGCCCTAACGTGGCGTTGTGTTCCTCAGGCCCTAACGTGGCGTTGTGTTCCTCAGGCCCTAACGTGGCGTTGTGTTCCTCAGGCCCTAACGTGGCGTTGTGTTCCTCAGGCCCTAACGTGGCGCTGTGTTCCTCAGGCCCTAACGTGGCGCTGTGTTCCTCAGGCCCTAACGTGGCGTTGTGTTCCTCAGGCCCTAACGTGGTGTTGTGTTCCTCAGGCCCTAACGTGGCGTTGTGTTCCTCAGGCCCTAACGCGGCGTTGTGTTCCTCAGGCCCTAACGTGGCGTTGTGTTCCTCAGGCCCTAACGTGGTGTTGTGTTCCTCAGGCCCTAACGTGGTCCTGTGTTCCTCAGGCCCTAACGTGGCGGTGTGTTCCTCAGGCCCTAACGTGGCGGTGTGTTCCTCAGGCCCTAACGTGGCGGTGTGTTCCTCAGGCCCTAACGTGGCGTTGTGTTCCTCAGGCCCTAACGTGGTCCTTGTGTTCCTCAGGCCCTAACGTGGCGGTGTGTTCCTCAGGCCCTAACGTGGCGTTGTGTTCCTCAGGCCCTAACGTGGTCGGCGTTGGTCCTGTGTTCCTCCAGGCCCTAACGCGGCGTTGTGTTCCTCCAGGCCCTAACGTGGCGTTGTGTTCCTCAGGCCCTAACGTGGCGTTGTGTTCCTCAGGCCCTTAACGTGGCGTTTGTGTTCCTCAGGCCCTAACGTGGTGTTGTGTTCCTCAGGCCCTAACGTGGTCCTGTGTTCCTCAGGCCCTAACGTGGCGGTGTGTTCCTCAGGCCCTAACGTGGCGGTGTGTTCCTCAGGCCCTAACGTGGCGTTGTGTTCCTCAGGCCCTAACGTGGCGTTGTGTTCCTCAGGCCCTAACGTGGCGTTGTGTTCCTCAGGCCCTAACGTGGTTGTGTTCCTCAGGCCCTAACGTGGCGTTGTGTTCCTCAGGCCCTAACGTGGCGTTGTGTTCCTCAGGCCCTAACGTGGCGTTGTGTTCCTCAGGCCCTAACGCGGCGTTGTGTTCCTCAGGCCCTAACGTGGTGTTGTGTTCCTCAGGCCCTAACGTGGCGTTGTGTTCCTCAGGCCCTAACGTGGCGTTGTGTTCCTCCAGGCCCTAACGTGGCGTTGTGTTCCTCAGGCCCTAACGCGCGTTGTGTTCCTCAGGCCCTAACGTGGCGTTGTGTTCCTCAGGCCCTAACGTGGCGTTGTGTTCCTCAGGCCCTAACGTGGCGTTGTGTTCCTCAGGCCCTAACGTGGCGTTGTGTTCCTCAGGCCCCTAACGTGGCGTTGTGTTCCTCAGGCCCTAACGTGGCGTTGTGTTCCTCAGGCCCTAACGTGGCGTTGTGTTCCTCAGGCCCTAACGCGGCGTTGTGTTTCCTCAGGCCCTAGCGCGGCGCTGTGTTCCTCCCAGGCCCTAACGTGGCGTTGTGTTCCTCAGGCCCTAACGTGGCGTTGTGTTCCTCAGGCCCTAACGTGGTGTTGTGTTCCTCAGGCCCTAACGTGGCGTTGTGTTCCTCAGGCCCTAACGTGGTGTTGTGTTCCTCAGGCCCTAACGTGGCGTTGTGTTCCTCAGGCCCTAACGTGGTGTTGTGTTCCTCCAGGCCCTAACGTGGTGTTGTGTTCCTCAGGCCCTAACGTGGCGTTGTGTTCCTCAGGCCCTAACGTGGTCCTGTGTTCCTCCAGGCCCTAACGTGGCGGTGTGTTCCTCAGGCCCTAACGTGGCGTTGTGTTCCTCAGGCCCTAACGTGGCGTTGTGTTCCTCAGGCCCTAACGTGGCGTTGTGTTCCTCAGGCCCTAACGTGGCGTTGTGTTCCTCAGGCCCTAACGTGGCGTTGTGTTCCTCAGGCCCTAACGTGGCGTTGTGTTCCTCAGGCCCTAACGTGGCGTTGTGTTCCTCAGGCCCTAACGTGGCGTTGTGTTCCTCAGGCCCTAACGTGGCGTTGTGTTCCTCAGGCCCTAACGTGGCGTTGTGTTCCTCAGGCCCTAACGTGGCGTTGTGTTCCTCAGGCCCTAACGCGGCGTTGTGTTCCTCAGGCCCTAACGTGGCGTTGTGTTCCTCAGGCCCTAACGTGGCGTTGTGTTCCTCAGGCCCTAACGTGGCGTTGTGTTCCTCAGGCCCTAACGTGGCGTTGTGTTCCTCAGGCCCTAACGTGGCGTTGTGTTCCTCAGGCCCTAACGTGGCGTTGTGTTCCTCAGGCCCTAACGTGGCGTTGTGTTCCTCAGGCCCTAACGTGGGCGTTGTGTTCCTCAGGCCCTAACGTGATGTTGTGTTCCTCAGGCCCTAACGTGGCGTTGTGTTCCTCAGGCCCTAACGTGGCGGTGTGTTCCTCAGGCCCTAACGTGGTCTTGTGTTCCTCAGGCCCTATCATGGTCCCGTCAGTCAGACCAATCTGAGCAGAATGAGAGAGAGAGAGAGAGAGGTGGATAGAGAGATAGAGAGAGAGAGAGAGAGAGAGAGATATAGAGAGAGGTGTATAGAGAGGAGAGAGTGGAGATAGAGAGAGAGGTGTATAGAGAGTAATGGAGAGAGTGGATAGAGAGAAATGGATGTAGGGTTGGAGAGAAAGAGAAATGGATGTGCTGCTGCTGTGGCCAGATGGAGAAATGGATGTAGAGAAATGGATGTGGAGAGAGAGAGGAGAGAGGGATGGAAATGGAGAGAGGTGGATGTATGGAGAGGGAGAGACAATAGAGGGATGGGAGAGAGGAATATAGGGTGGAGAGAGAGAGGGATGGAGAGAAAGAGGGATGGAGAGAGAGAGGGATGGAGAGAGAGAGAGAGGGATGGACACAGGCGCCCAGAGCAGATGGAGAGGGCTGCTGCTGCTGGAGAGAGAGAGGGATGGCCGGGATGGAGAGAGAGAGAGGGATGGAGGGAGAGAGGAGAGGGATGGAGAGAGAGAGAGAGAGGGATGGAGAGAGAGAGAGAGGGATGGAGATAGAGAGGGGATGGAGAGAGAGGGGATGGAGAGAGAGAGGAGAGGATGGAGAGAGAGGATGGAGAGAGAGGGGATGGAGAGAGAGAGAGGGATGGAGAGAGAGAGAGAGAGGGATGGAGAGAGAGGAGAGGAGATGGAGAGAGAGAGAGAGGGATGGAGAGAGAGAGAGAGAGAGAGAGAGAGAGAGAGAGAGGGATAGAGAGAGAGAGATGGAGAGAGAGAGGGATGGAGAGAGAGAGAGAGAGAGGGATGGAGAGAGAGAGAGTGGGATGGGGAGAGAGAGAGAGAGGAGGAGAGAGGGAGAGGGATAGAGAGAGGGATGGAGAGAGAGAGAGGATGGAGAGGGAGAGGGATGGAGAGAGAGGGATGGAGAGAGAGAGGGATGGAGAGAGAGAGAGAGAGAGAGAGGATGGAGAGAGAGGGAGAGAGAGAGGGATGGAGAGGATGGAGAGAGAGGGATGGAGAGAAGATAATCTCAGAGAGAGAGAGGTAGAGAAGGCGGTCACCCAGGTATGAGAGAGAGAAAGGTAGAGAAGGCAGTCACCCAGATATGAGAGAGAGGTAGAGAAGGCAGTCACCCAGGTATGAGAGAGAGGTAGAGAGAAGCAGTCACCCAGATATGAGAGAGAGAGGTAGAGAAGGCAGTCACCCAGGTATGAGAATCACCCACAGCAGACGAACCATATGTTTCCATTCCACAGACTAACATCACAATTTAACCCTGCATATTCACAAAGCACACCCATCTACTCTGAGTGAACACAACATTAAAAACACCTTCTAACATTGAGTTTTGCCATCAGAACAGCTTCAATTCGTCGAAGGTGTCTTCAAGGTCGTATGCCAAGCGTTCCACAGGGATGCTGGCCCGTGTCGACTCCAATGCTTCCCACAGTTGTCAAGTTGGCTGGATGACATTTTGGTGGTGGACCATTCTTGATACACAGGAAAATGTGGAGAGTGAAAAACCCAGCAGCGTTGCAGTTCTTGACTCAAGCCGGTGCACCTGGCACCTACTACCAAACCCGTTCAAAGACACTTACCTTCATCTAGTGATTGAAGTGGATTTAACAGGTAACGTCAACAAGGGATCATATCTTATAGATTCATAGATTTTATATATATATCTGTAAGATTTCACCTGGACCTGGTCAGTCTGTCATGGACAGAGAATGTGTTCTTCATGTTTTGTGTACTTAAACCCACCATTTATATTTACATGGTATCTTTTATTTAACATGCAGTCAGTTAAAAACACATTCTTATTTTCAATGACGGCCTGGGAACAGTGGGTTAACTGCCTTGTTCAGGGGCAGAGCGACAGATTTGTACCTTGTCAGCTCTTTTGGTTACTAGTCCAACGCTCTAACCACTAGGTAGCTAGGTTACCTGCTGGTTACTAGTCCAGCTCTAACCACTAGGTAACTACCTGCTGGTTACTAGTCCAACGCTCTAACCACTAGGTAACTGGGTTACCCTGCTGGTTACTAGTCCAACGCTCTAACCACTAGGTAACTAGGTTACCTGCTGGTTACTAGTCCAACGCTCTAACCACTAGGTAACTAGGTTACCTGCTGGTTACTAGTCCAACGCTCAAACCACTAGGTAACTAGGTTACCTGTTGGTTACTAGTCCAACGCTCAAACCACTAGGTAACTAGGTTACCTGCTGGTTACTAGTCCAACGCTCTAACCACTAGGTTACCTGCTGGTTACTAATCCAATGCTCTAACCACTAGGTTACCTACTGGTTACTAATCCAACGCTCTAACCACTAGGTTACCAGGTTACCTGCTGGTTACTAGTCCAACGCTCTAACCACTAGGTTACCTGCTGGTTACTAATCCAACGCTCTAACCACTAGGTAACTAGGTTACCTGCTGGTTACTAGTCCAACGCTCTAACCACTAGGTTACCTGCTGGTTACTAATCCAAAACGCTTTAACCACTAGGTTACCTGCTGGTTACTAATCCAACAGCTCTAACCACTAGGTTACCTGCTGGTTACTAATCCAACGCTCTAACCACTAGGTTGCCAGGTTACCTGCTGGTTACTAGTCCAACGCTCTAACCACTAGGTTACCTGCTGGTTACTAATCCAATGCTCTAACCACTAGGTAACTAGGTTACCTGCTAGTTACTAGTCCAACGCTCTAACCACTAGGTTACCTGCTGGTTACTAATCCAACGCTCTAACCACTAGGTTACCTGCTGGTTACTAATCCAACGCTCTAACCACTAGGTTACCTGCTGGTTACTAATCCAACGCTCTAACTACTATTATCGCTTGCACAGTGCTCCTTGGGATGTTTAAAGCTTGGGAAATCTTTTTGTATCCAAATCCGGCTTTAAACTTCTTCACAACAGTATCTCGGACCTGCCTGGTGTGTTCCTTGTTCTTCATGATGCTCTCTGCGCTTTTAAC
Source organism: Oncorhynchus masou masou (assembly GCF_036934945.1). Lineage (NCBI taxonomy): Eukaryota > Metazoa > Chordata > Actinopteri > Salmoniformes > Salmonidae > Oncorhynchus > Oncorhynchus masou. Next base: position 7,229 of record NW_026999802.1, read on the forward strand.
GGACCTCTGAGACTATCACAGTGTAGGTGCATTTATACGGAGACTTGATTACACAGGTGGATTGTATTTATCATCATTAGTCATTTTGGTCAACATTGGATCATTTCAGAGATCCTCACTGAACTTCTGGAGAGAGTTTGCTGCACTGAAAGTAAAGGGGCTGAATAATTTTGCACGGCCAATTTTTCAGTTTTTGATTTGTTAAAAAAGTTTGAAAAGTCCAATAAATGTCATTCCACTTCATGATTGTGTCCCACTTGTTGTTGATTCTTCACAAAAAAATACAGTTTTATATCTTTATGTTTGAAGCCTGAAATGTGGCAAAAGGTCGCAGAGTTCAAGGGGGCCGAATACTTTCGCAAGGCACTGTATATAGGACACAGTCCTTAGCCGTGGTGTATTGGTCCATATACCACAGACCCCCCGAGGTGCCTTATTTCTATTATAAACTGGTTACCAAGGTAACTAGAGCAGTAAAAATAAATGTTTCGTCATATCCGTGATATACGGTCTGATATACCACGGCTGTCAGCCAATCAGCATTCAGGGCTCGAACCTTCCAGTTTATAATTGATTGTAAAGCACAGGATTTGACTTTTTTTGGAATCAATAAACATTAACATTTACACAGCGTATGGCTTTAATTAATGCATTTTAAATTCTCTTTGCGATGACTGGAACAATGGAAAGGCTAATGACCGTTTAGCGTGGCTAACTACTAACTGGAACAATGGAAAGGCTAATGACCGTTTAGAGCGGCTAACTGCTAACTGGAACAATGGAAAGGCTAATGACCGTTTAGAGAGCGGCTAACTGCTAACTGGAACAATGGAAAGGCTAATGACCGTTTGACCGTTTAGAGCGGCTAACTGCTAACTGGAACAATGGAAGGGCTAATGACCGTTTGAGAGCGGCTAACTGCTAACTGGAACAATGGAAAGGCTAATGACCGTTTAGAGAGCGGCTAACTGCTAACTGGAACAATGGAAAGGCTAATGACCGTTTAGAGAGCGGCTAACTGCTAACTGGAACAATGGAAAGGCTAATGACTGTTTAGAGAGTGGCTAACTGGAACAATGGAAAGGCTAATGACCGTTTAGAGAGCGGCTAACTGCTAACTGGAACAATGGAAAGGCTAATGACCGTTTAGAGAGCGGCTAACTGCTAACTGGAACAATGGCAAGGCTAATGACTGTTTAGAGAGTGCGGAACAATAAAGGCTAATGACCGTTTAGCACGGAACAATGGAACAATGGAAAAGCTAATGACTGTTTAGAGAGCGGCTAACTGGAACAATGGAAAGGCTAATGACCATTTAGCACAGCTAACTGCTAACTGGAACAATGGAAGGGCTAATGACCGTTTAGCGGCTAACTGCTGGAACAATGGAAGGGTTAATTTTGAAATGTGCAGTGCGTCATTTATCAATTGTGAAGTGCTGGAACAAACGTGAGCTGGGGGGGACCTAGAGGGCTCTGAGGTACTGGAACAAAACGTGAGTCGAGAGTGGGTTGGTGTGTGCGACCTGGGGGTTCTGAGGTTCTGGAACGCATTTAGAAAAAATAACTTGCATGCATTATCATGGCTATGCATATTGGCATGGAGCAGTATATTAGAGAGAGAGTGGTTTTGCATATTGGCATGGAGCAGTATATTAGAGAGAGAGGGGTTTTGCATATTGGCATGGAGCAGTATCTTAGAGAGAGAGTGGTTTTGCATATTGGCATGGAGCAGTAGATTAGAGAGAGAGTGGTTTTGCATATTGGCATGGAGCAGTATATTAGAGAGAGAGGGGTTTTGCATATTGGCATGGAGCAGTATATTAGAGAGAGAGTGGTTTTGCATATTGGCATGGAGCAGTAAGATTGGAGAGAGGGGTTTTGCATATTGGCATGGAGCAGTAAGTAGATTAGAGAGAGAGGGGTTTTGCATACTGGCATGGAGCAGTAGATTAGAGAGAGAGGGGTTTTGCATATTGGCATGGAGCAGTAGATTAGAGAGAGAGGGGTTTTGCATATTGGCATGGAGCAGTAGATTAGAGAGAGAGGTGTTTTGCATATTGGCATGGAGCAGTAGATTAGAGAGAGAGGGGTTTTGCATATTGGCATGGAGCAGTAGATTAGAGAGAGAGGTGTTTTGCATATTGGCATGGAGCAGTAGATTAGAGAGAGAGTGGTTTTGCATATTGGCATGGAGCAGTAAGTAGATTAGAGAGAGAGGGGTTTTGCATACTGGCATGGAGCAGTAAGTAGATTAGAGAGAGAGGGGTTTTGCATATTGGCATGGAGCAGTATATTAGAGAGAGAGGGTTTTGCATATTGGCATGGAGCAGTAGATTAGAGAGAGAGGTGTTTTGCATATTGGCATGGAGCAGTAGATTAGAGAGAGTTTTTGCATATTGGCATGGAGCAGTAGATTAGAGAGAGAGGGTTTTGCATATTGGCATGGAGCAGTAGATTAGAGAGAGGTGTTTTGCAGACTGGCATGGAGCAGTAGATTAGAGAGAGGGGTTTTGCATATTGGCATGGAGCAGTAGATTAGAGAGAGAGGGGTTTTGCATATTGGCATGGAGCAGTAGATTAGAGAGAGAGGTGTTGCATATTGGCATGGAGCAGTAGATTAGAGAGAGAGTGGTTTTGCATATTGGCATGGAGCAGTATATTAGAGGAGTTTGCATATTGGCACGGAGCAGTATATTAGAGAGAGAGTGGTTTTGCATATTGGCACGGAGCAGTAGATTAGAGAGAGAGGGGTTTTGCATATTGGCATGGAGCAGTAGATTAGAGAGAGAGGGGTTTTGCATATTGGCATGGAGCAGTTGATTAGAGAGAGAGAGGTTTTGCAGACTGGCATGGAGCAGTAGATTAGAGATAGAGAGGTTTTGCATATTGGCATGGAGCAGTATATTAGAGAGAGAGGGGTTTTGCATATTGGCATGGAGCAGTAGATTAGAGAGAGATTGGTTTTGCATATTGGCATGGAGCAGTAGATTAGAGAGAGAGGGTTTTGCAGACTGGCATGGAGCAGTAGATTAGAGAGAGAGGTGTTTTGCAGACTGGCATGGAGCAGTAGATTAGAGAGAGGGGTTTTGCATATTGGCATGGAGCAGTAGATTAGAGAGAGTGTTTTGCAGACTGGCATGGAGCAGTAGATTAGAGAGAGAGGGGTTTGCATATTGGCATGGAGCAGTAGATTAGAGAGAGGGGTTTTGCATACTGGCATGGAGCAGTAGATTAGAGAGAGAGGTGTTTTTGCATTGGCATGGAGCAGTAGATTAGAGAGAGAGAGGTTTTGCATACTGGCATGGAGCAGTAGATTAGAGAGAGAGAGGTGTTTTGCATATTGGCATGGAGCAGTAGATTAGAGAGAGAGAGTTTTGCATATTGGCATGGAGCAGTAGATTAGAGAAGAGAGTTTTGCATATTGGCATGGAGCAGTAGATTAGAGAGACCTTTCATACTGGCATGGAGCAGTAGATTAGAGAGAGTTTGATACTGGCATGGAGCAGTAGATTAGAGAGAGAGAGGTTTTGCATATTGGCATGGAGCAGTATATTATTTTGCATACTTGAAGTAGATTAGAGAGAAGAGGGGTTTTGATATTGGCATGGAGCAGTAGATTAGAGAGAGAGGGGTTTTGTATATTGGCATGGAGCAGTAGATTAGAGAGAGAGGTTTTGCAGACTGGCATGGAGCAGTAGATTAGAGAGAGAGAGGTTTTGCATATTGGCATGGAGCAGTATATTAGAGAGAGAGAGGTTTTGCATATTGGCATGGGAGCAGTAGATTAGAGAGAGAGAGGGGTTTTGCATATCATGGAGCGTCAGATTAAAGAGAGAGGGGGTTTTGCCTGAGAGCAGTAGATTAGAGAGAGAGGTGTTTTGTAGGAGGAGCAGTATATTAGAGAGAGAGTGGTTTTGGAAGTTACAACATGGGCAAAAAAAATGAGGAAAATGAATAAACACCTTCATCCAGTTTATGAAAGCAGCTTTCTTGAATGATTTCACTGACTCACCGCAAAAACGGAGAATCTGAGATCCGTAAAAAAACAAAACGACCTTGTCAATCCGACAATAGCCGAGACCGAGGTGTGTAGGAGAGAAATGTATTGGACAACTATGAGGAGGAAATGTCTGAAAGCAGCTTTCAGTTTCACTGACTCACACCTGAACGAGAAGCGAGCTCACTCTGCCCGGTGACCGATGCGCTCCTGTCACAAGTTTCACTGACTCACCCAACGAGAAGCGCAGCTCCTCACCGCCCGGTGGGCCGATGCGCTCCTGTCACAAGTTTCACTGACTCACCCAACGAGAAGCGCAGTCTTCACTCACCGCCCCCGGTGGACCATGCGCTCCTGTCACAAGTTTCACTGACTGCCTGAACGAGAAGCAGCCCACTCATCCCGCCCCGTGACCATGCTCCTCGTCACAAGTTTCACTGACTCCACCAACGAGAAGAGCTCACCACCGCCCGGTGGGCCATGCGCTCCTGTCACAAGTTTCACTGACTCACCCAACGAGAAGCGCAGCTCACTCACCGCCCGTGACCATGCGCTCCTGTCACAAGCTCACTGACTCACCCAACGAGAAGCGCAGCTCACTCACCGCCTGGTGGGCCGATGCGCCTGTCACAAGTTTCACTGACTCACCCAACGAGAAGCGCAGCTCACTCACGGTCCCGTGACCATGCGCTCCTGTCACAAGTTTCACTGACTCACCCAACGAGAAGCGCAGCTCACTCACGCCCCGGTGGACCATGCGCTCCTGTCACAAGTTTCACTGACTCACCCAACGAGAAGCGCAGCTCACTCACCGCCCGGTGGGCCGATGCGCTCCCTGTCACAAGTTTCACTGACTCACCCAACGAGAAGCGCAGCTCACTCACCGCCCGGTGACCGATGCGCTCCTGTCACAAGTTTCACTGACTCACCCAACGAGAAGCGCAGCTCACCACCGCCCGGTGACCGATGCGCTCCTGTCACAAGTTTCACTGACTCACCAACGAGAAGCGCAGCTCACTCACCGCCCGGTGGGCCGATGCGCTCCTGTCACAAGTTTCACTGGACTCACCCAACGAGAAGTGCAGCTTCACTACCGCCCGGTGGGCCGATGCGCCCTGTCACAAGTTTCACTGACTCACCCAACGAGAAGCGCAGCTCACTCACCGCCCCGGTGGACCATGCGCTCCTGTCACAAGTTTCACTGACTCACCCAACGAGAAGCGCAGCTCACCACCGCCCGGTGGACCATGCGCTCCTGTCACAAGTTTCACTGACTCACCCAACAAGAAGCGCAGCCACTTCACCGCCCGGTGGGCCGATGCGCTCCTGTCACAAGTTTCACTGACTCACCTAACGAGAAGCGCAGCTCACTCACCGCCCCCGTGGGCCGATGCGCTCCTGTCACAAGTTTCACTGACTCACCCAACGAGAAGCGCAGCTCACCACCGCCCGGTGGACCGATGCGCTCCTGTCACAAGTTTCACTGACTCACCCAACGAGAAGCGCAGCTCACTCACCGCCCGGTGGACCGATGCGCTCCTGTCACAAGTTTCACTGACTCACCCAACGAGAAGCGCAGCTCACTCACCGCCCGGTGGGCCGATGCGCTCCTGTCACAAGTTTCACTGACTCACCCAACGAGAAGCGCAGCTCACTCACCGCCCCGGTGGGCCGATGCGCTCCTGTCACAAGTTTCACTGACTCACCCAACGAGAAGCGCAGCTCACTCACCGCCCGGTGGGCCGATGCGCTCCTGTCACAAGTTTCACTGACTCACCCAACGAGAAGTGCAGCTCACTCACCGCCCGGTGGGCCGATGCGCTCCTGTCACAAGTTTCACTGACTCACCCAACGAGAAGCGCAGCTCACTCACCGCCCCGGTGGACCATGCGCTCCTGTCACAAGTTTCACTGACTCACCCAACGAGAAGCGCAGCTCACTCACGGTCCCGGTGGGCCGATGCGCTCCTGTCACAAGTTTCACTGACTCACCCAACGAGAAGCGCAGCTCACTCACGGTCCCGGTGGGCCGATGCGCTCCTGTCACAAGCCTCTCTCTCAAGTTTGACTTTGTAACGAAATGTCCTTGTTTTTGAAAGAAAATCCTCTTTTTTTTGTCCTATTAAAATAACATCAACTTGATCAGAAATACAGTGTAGACATTGTTAATGTTGTAAATTACTATTGTAGCTGTAAACGACAGATATTTTTATGGAAAATCTACATCGGTGAACAGAGGCCCATTATCAGCAACCATCACTCCTGTGTTCCAATGGCACGTTGTGTTAGCTCATCCAATGTAATCATTTTAAAGGCTAATTGATTATTAGAAAACCCAATTATGTTAGCACAGCTGAAAACTGTTGTACTGATTTAAAGAAGCAATAAAACGGGCCTCCTTTTAGACTAGTTGAGAATCTGGAGCATCAGCATTTGTGGGTTCAATTACAGGCTTAAAATGTCCAGAAACAAAGACCTTTCTTCTGAAACTCGTCATTCAAATGAAGGTTACGACAGTATCTATATGTTAGAACTAGACCCTACCTGTAACATTCACTACAGTATCTATATGTTAGAACTAGACCCTACCTCTAACATTCACTACAGTATCTATATGTTAGAACTAGACCCTACCTCTAACATTCACTACAGTATCTATATGTTAGAGCTGTAACATCCTCTAACATTCACTACAGTATATATATATGTTAGAGCTGTAACATCCTCTAACATTCACTTCAGTATCTATATGGTAGAACTGTAACATCCTCTAACATTCACTACAGTATCTATATGGTAGAGCTGTAACATCCTCTAACATTCACCACAGTATCTATATGGTAGAACTAGACCCTACCTCTAACATTCACTACAGTATCTATATGGTAGTGCTGTAACATCCTCTAACATTCACTACAGTATCTATATGGTAGAGCTGTAACATCCTCTAACATTCACTACAGTATCTATATTTTAGAGCTGTAACATCCTCTAACATTCACTACAATACATATATGGTAGAGCTGTAACATCATCTAACATTCACTACAGTATCTATATGTTAGAGCTGTAACATCCTCTAACATCCACTACAGTATATATATATGGTAGAGCTGTAACATCCTCTAACATTCACGACAGTATCTATATGGTAGAGCTGTTTCATCCTCTAACATCCACTACAGTATATATATATGGTAGAGCTGTAACATCCTCTAACATTCACTACAGTATATATATATGGTAGAGCTGTTTCATCCTCTAACATGCTGTTCAGTTGGCAGAGCATCTCTTTATTATGGACAGACCTCTCCCCCCTCATCTTAGCTACTTGTACTAGCTCTCTTTATTATGGACAGACCTCTACCCCCTCATCTTAGCTACTTGTACTTGCTCTCTTTATTATGGACAGACCTCTCCCCCCTCATCTTAGCTACTTGTACTTGCTCTCTTTATTATGGACAGACCTCTACCCCCTCATCTTAGCTACTTGTACTTGCTCTCTTTATTATGGACAGACCTCTCCCCCCTCATCTTAGCTACTTGTTCCAGCTCTCTTTATTATGGACAGACCTCTCCCCCCTCATCTTAGCTACTTGTACTTGCTCTCTTTATTATGGACAGACCTCTACCCCTCATCTTAGCTACTTGTACTAGCTCTCTTTATTATGGACAGACCTCTACCCCTCATCTTAGCTACTTGTTCCAGCTCTCTTTATTATGGACAGACCTCTCCCCCTCATCTTAGCTACTTGTACTTGCTCTCTTTATTATGGACAGACCTCTACCCCCTCATCTTAGCTACTTGTACTTGCTCTCTTTATTATGGACAGG